>NC_020496.1:1232376-1233795 GCF_000184155.1 Fragaria vesca subsp. vesca | reverse complement strand
ATCATCTCTGATTACAGTTATGTCCACGAGTTGATATTAGAATCCATGGGGGACGCCTCAGGGTCAATGTCAACATCAGAGAACATAGAGATCTCCATGTGTTATGATAACATTTATGAATTGATGAACCGGTCATCAACCCATGTCGATGATATATTTGCTTATTCCGTGGCTCATGAAATCATTGAGCACGATGACATCGAACCACGCTCTGTTGCAGAATGCCAAAACAGAGCAGATTGGCCTAAATGGAAAGTTGCAATCCAGGCAGAATTAGACTCTCTAACAAAGAGACAGGTCTTCGGCCCAGTAGTGCTAACTCCGCCGAGTGTAAAGCCTGTTGGACATAAATGGGTCTTTGTTAGAAAGCGTAATGAGAAGAACGAGGTGCTTCGGTATAAGGCCCGCCTTGTGGCGCAAGGTTTCTCACAACGCCCTAGGATTGATTATGAGGAGACTTACTCTCCAGTCATGGACGTCATAACTTTCCGCTACTTAGTCAATTTGGTAGTGTCCGAAAAACTTGACATGCAGCTCATGGATATGGTTACGGCATATCTCTATGGGGATCTAGATTCAGAGATATATATGAAAGTGCCTGATGGCATTACGTTACCTAAATCAAGTGACTCTAAACCACGGAGTGCGTATGCTATAAGGTTGCAACGCTCACTTTACGGATTAAAGCAATCCGGGCGAATGTGGCATACTCGTCTAAGTGACTACTTGATTAGGGAGGGATATAAGAACGATGAACTATGCCCGTGCGTGTTCATAAAGAAGACAAGTTTCGAATTTGCAATAGTGGCCGTTTATGTCGATGACATGAACATTATCGGTACTCTTGATGAAATCAAAGAGACCGCGGCTTATCTGAAATCCGAGTTTGAGATGAAAGATCTTAGGAAGACTCGTTTTTGCCTAGGTCTTGAACTAGAGCACCGAGTCTGTGGGATTCTTATCCATCAGACTGCATATGTCCAAAAGATGCTCAGGCAATTTAATATGGACAAGATGCATCCTGTTAGCACTCCCATGATTGGTCGAAGTCTGGATATAACTAAAGATCCATTCCGTCCGAAAGAGGACGACGAAGAGGTCTTGAGCGCAGAGGTTCCATACCTTAGTGCAATAGGCGCGTTATTGTACTTAGCTCAATGCACTCGACCAGACATTGCATTCTCAGTCAACTTGTTAGCTAGATTTAGCTCAGCGCCAACTAACGTCATTGGACCGGAGTTAAGAACATCTTTCGATATCTTAAAGGTACCATTAATTTGGGACTGTTCTTTCCCTACACTGATTCAAGAAGGACAGAAGATGGTCCTATGGCTCATGGAAGACACGGCACCGATCCACCAAGGGACCGGACTGCCGCCATGGACGCCGCCGGTACGGCTGCTGGACACGGGTCCAATG
>NC_020496.1:1207678-1231749 GCF_000184155.1 Fragaria vesca subsp. vesca | reverse complement strand
CAATAAATACTTATTGTTCACAATTTAATAAATTTTTTAAGGCAAAAAAATTCTTACGAGTCTAAAGGAATCTAAATTCATACTCAAATAAATAATTATTAGTATATAAGTTTATTGTTCACACTCAAAACTAAATTTATTATTTATAAATATGTTATCTTCATATTAGAAATGGAAAAAAAATTATATTTTATAACGGGCCGGGCCGTGGGTCTCAAATTATCGTGCTCGAGCCGGGTCGGGCCTATAACGGGCTTGGACCAGGCCGGGCCCATGGGCTCATTTTTTTAGACCCAGCCCGACCCATTAGAATAACGTGCTTGGACCGGGCCAAGCCGTTAACAGGCTTGGGCCATGCCGAGCCGCTTTTAAACGTGCCGTGCTCGTGCCGTGCCCGTGCTTTGCAGCCCATTTGCCACCTCTAATCCTAAGTTGGTTAGGATATTTCTTCCTTTATTATCTGATTATGATTTTAATATTTATCTGCTTTTTGTTCGCGCCGTTCAAGATGTTTCAGATAATCAGGGTTTCGTCAGGGTTTTATACTTTTATGACTTTTATCAGTTTGCTTCTGAACGACATGCCGTTAATGACCCGAGTCGACCCGACCCGGCCCGACCTTTTTCTTTTTTTTCCGTCAAGATGCAAATAAACACAACCTCAAATTATATTAGTATATATTTGTTGCCCTTCCTATACAAAATAAGGATTGTGTGAAAAAGGCAGGACATCTAAATCATTTAGGATACGGGTGAATTCCCGGAAATTTAATCAAAACTAAGGAATTCCTAATTTCTTAAGACTGTATCCCCTGTTTGGATTCTTATCCCGTGGAATTAACAATTTCCACATGAAAATAATCATGAAATTTGAGAGCTTAAATTTCCGACTTGAATTTCTCACAAAATAGGCGTTATTTGTCAATTCCCTTAACTAAGATTAATCTGAATACAAATTCTCGTCATTTTAAAACTTTCCATCATAAAATCCAAACAATGAAATTCTGAATTAATGGAAATTTAAATTCAAGGAATTGTAATTCCCATGATTTTAAAATTTGTATGAAATTTGAAATTACTTTATCCAAACACAACGTTAGGTTTTATGTCCTTTGATTAACAGATTTGATTGGAATAGATTTGTGTAGGAAAATCAGTCCTAAGTTGGTTAGGATATTTCTTCCTTTATTATCTGATTATGATTTTAATATTTATCTCTTGCGTCCTTTATGGAATGATTCTATTCTAATATTCCTAATTGGCTGTCAATTAGGTTTGTGAAGTTAATTGCAAGAAGATGTCTTGCACAAGGCTAGGGTTTGGACGTGAAAGAGTATAGACGTATTTCTACTCTTATAAAAGGAGAGGCAGTAGCTTGTTTTGAGGACTAACCTTTTTGCACGCACAACTATTGAGATAGAGTTTTTCCGTTGCAAAACTATTTTGAGAGGTCAAAGTTCACTTGCTCCTTGTTAAAGTGAATTTATGTTTCATACGTTCATCATTCTCTCGCGGCTAGTAGAGAGTGATTAAGAAGTCTCAAGGACGCGGCTAGTTCCTTGAAGATCGAAGAGAAGATTGAATAACTAGATCGTTGAGAATTTGTAATAGTTGTTGGTTACAATCGTGGTTTGTAAACCCTATTCAAATTCATCTAGTGAAGTTCAATTTTCTAGGTTTGTGCCCCGCTGTGCTTTTTCTTCTTATTTGAGGTTTTTATACAGTGTCAAAATTTATTGTGTTCTTGTTTCAACTTTCTGCCAATTTATCGATGACTGAAACCACTGTTTCAATCTTTATGCACGTACCAGTACCTTTAAATTACAAAACTGGCACGACAACCAACATCTTTAGAGTCAAAATAGAAGGTCTGACTAGCTGCAATAGGAAGAGATATGTTCCAAGGCTTACGATCCAAGTTTATGACCTAATTTTGCAACAACATCCGCCACAAAATTAACTTCTCGATGAATATGTGTGAAATAAACTTGACCAATTTGTGAGGCTAGGAAGATGATATCTTTGACAATAACTTGTATCTTCCAAGGGGTAGTACACGTACCATTGATGGAATTGATAAGGATTTGTGAATCTCGTTCAGCCAAAAGTTTATGACAACCATGGATCGAGACTGCTAATAAACCCGCATGTAACGTAGAAATTTCAGCAGTAAGTACATTAGTAGGACCAATATTTGTTGTAAATGCTAGTTTAGGTTGACCATCTGCATCGCGAATAACAATGATTCTAAACAAATAGGTTTAATAAACCTGCAATAGCATAATCAACATTAATAGAAGAATAATAACGGAAAAGATTTGCTGCGGAGTAAACAACTTTCTCAGAATGTACAATATGGTTTCTAAAGATAAGATCATTTCTTGTCTTCCACATACGGTATGTTGTCGTGAGTGTTATTAATAAAAGGATTGGGCTATTAACACCCCTTTTTTTTTACTATTCACACACCCTATTATCTTTTTCTAAAGAAATCATCAATCAAATTCAAGTAGCAAGTTTGTAAATAAATAAAAAATGTGTGGATAGGAAAATAGACGGGGTATGTTAATAGCAAAAAGAAGGTATGTTAATAGCAAAAAAGGGTATGTTAATAGCAATACCCTTGTATTTTTGTGAATGTATTAACCAAAAAAGGAAAAGGGGTGTGTGGATTTCACGTCCCTATTACAAATATGTTTCACTATTGCAAATATGCTAAAAATGTATTGTTCCAATTTTCAGTTCGGTTCTCTAAGAAAACACAATGATTCTGTTATCAAATGAACTCCTCCAGCTCTAGGTTTTTTGAAGCTGAATTTTGATGGATCTGTGCTTCCTTCAAATGATGGTAGGGTGCTGCTGTTTTGTTTTCCGGAATGATCAAGGATATCCTATTCTAGCTTCTTCAAAAAATCTTGGCAAATCAAATGTCTTACTTGTAGAGGCTTTGGCTTCAAGAGCCGATTTGGTTGCGGCGATACTATATGGATACACAAGATTACAAGTTGAAGGATATTGAAAGTACTCATCGACTCTATCAACAATAAGATTCATACTCCTTGACGATTACTGCTCACAGACACACCTCAACTGTTGCTAGTTGGCATAACAGACTACCTCCATCTTCTCTTCATGCTCAGGGGCATAGCTACATTGGAACCAGAATGTTCAAATGACCCCTATGAGGTTATGACAACAATAAGATTCATACTCCTTGACGATTACTGCTCACAGACACACCTCAAATGTTGCTAGTTGACATAACAGTCTACCTCCATCTGCTCTTCATGCTCAGGGGTGTAGCTACATTGGAACCAGAAGGTTCAAATGACCCCTATGAGGTTATGACAACAAACATAAATTGGTTGATGATTTCATATTTATTACATTTCGATGTATAAATTAACCCCCTCTATCATAAAAAGAAAGAAAGAAAAATGCAAGATGAGATTGTCATTGACCAATAAAAAAAGATGAGTTGTACGTGAAATTGTTCGATTTGCTCACAAGTTTTTAGTATGTTAGTAGATTTCTAAAACAGTAAAACAAGTCATGACTTCATATTGATCAAGATCATCAAACCCCAAATTGTAATTTACTTATTGTTATATGTATAAATCATGACCCTTCTAGTTGAGATTTATAGCTACGTCACTGTAATCATGCTTTCGATTTATTTTCTTTAACTTAAGTTGTTAATTTTAAGAGTTAGTCTTTGTAATTTGTTTCTTCTCATAAAAAAAATAAAAATATTGCTAGCAAGCAGAAGTCAAAGCTGAAAACGTACTACAGTGAAACTTGTATGTATTGTACGTACACGTTACAAATTTGATCATATGTTAATATTCATCTTTCTTGCCCCAAGATTTGAGGAACAACAAAAAGATGAACCCAAAAAACAAAGCTGCTGCCCCTCCCACAACAATTGCTAACGTCTTCCCGTTACTACCTTTCCTGTCTCTCCGGTCTTCCTCTGCATGCAAAGAATAAAGATACCTCAATTTAGCAACCTCGATCAATCTATAACATGAAGTTAATTAAAGAAATAACCATGAAGTCATGAACATAATAATAAAAGAAATCAAGCTAACAAGTCATCGATGAATTAATCTATAGAGGAGTGAAAAAATCACTTCTTACGTTAATTAGTATATATTTTATCACATTTTAAAGTACGTACGTAATGTGCTCTAAAATTAACATGGTTAAGTAGCTCCATACGATGATGCTAATCACATTTTAAATCCTTTAATTCATCATATTGGACTACATCTACACCCATATACTCAGAAATGTGTCACCTCATCGCTTTTGGATGTGGGTAATTTACCTGGGTGTGACTCATCATCCGGATGATAAGCGAAGCTCAAGAAGCACTCCGCCAAATAAATCTCACCGGAAACCGACCCACCACACTCTTCCTCGGCAATCTGCACTGCACCACTCACACACTCCCCACATTCACAACCCCCCAACCCTCCTTCACACTGAGCCATCACGTCAACTAACTCATACCTCGTCTTGCAAAACCCTTCACCACTCACCACACCACTCTCCAAAACACCAAACGCTGCTCTCCTCATCTCCTCGAACCCGCCCAAACCCCCATTGATGGATCCACCGCCCTGGCCGCAGCTCTTGTGCAGCAACCTCTCCTTGCTGGAGTAGTCCAGATGATCAATTCCCTCGAGCTTGTAGTGCATGTAGCACCCGCGGAGCTGAACCCTAGCAGCCACGGATTCTCTACACACGGTGTTGGACATAACCGGAATCGTGCTCACGCAGCTGTGGCACTCTTGGTTAGTGATGTCTTCGCGGCATTGGTAGACGCCGGAGATCTTATCGTCGTCTGTTGATGATTCGGTGTGTTTGAAGAACTTGGACCGGTTTGAGTGGGCGGTGAGTTCTTGGAAAAGAGATGTTAGGGTTTGTGTGTGAGGATTAGTCGGAGCTGTGGTGGTGAATGTTTGGTTTGCGCAGTTTTTGTAGACTAATGAACTGTGATCGGAGATTGATATCACAGACGAGAGAAATAGGGCTACGAAGCAGAGAAACACCGCAGAGGTTGAATCCATTTGGGTTTTATCTTGTTGGGGTCTGAAGGACGATGCATGATATAATAAGTTGAGGCAAAGTTAAACAACATAAGTGCCTTTTCCGCTTAGTCTTTATATTATTTGTCAATGCTTGTGGTAATTTTTCCTACCCAACTGTATCTAACTTGGAAGAAACTAGTTTGTATAAAGTTTATTACCCAACAAAGCGTGCGCAAAGTTATATACTTATCAAACCTAGCTTGAAGCAAGGCGCTGCAACTGCTTTGAATCAGACTCAAAAAGTTACTAAAACAAGGAGAAATTGAAGATGCATGCCTTATGGTTAGGAATTTAGGTATTACCATGTTGAATTATGTAAGTTTGGCTGCACAAGTTACGTGAAATGTGATTTTCTTGCGTGTGTCATTGTGTCGCTATTCTTTTGTAATTGGAAGATCTTTTTCCTTGATTGCAACTTATTGAATTACGAGAGTAGTGCAAGGTGGTCGAACGATTTTTCTTTTTCCATATTGTTGAACCAAAAGAAAAAGTGTTTGGAACATGCATCATATATAGTATATATGGTTATAACTTATAAACTATAATCGTTCAAAAAAATTTGATTGCCTGAACTAGCATAATGAACCAAATTTGATCAAAACAAGCTTGACCCTTAAATAAGTGTATATATGGAGTTTTCCTTTGGTTTGTTTTTTTACAATTTATGTTCGCGTGAGGGAGTTGCATGTTTTTTTTATGTTCGCGTGAGGGAGTTGCATGTTTGCAATAGTATACTTCGGAGCTATGTAGGTGCTTAATTATATAAAAACTGCATGCATGAAATCTATCCTAAGTAAATTGGTAACGAGTAACAATTATAATAAGAAGTTGATTTTTTTCTAACAGTTAGAAACAGTTAGATTACTAATTGACTGAATATCTAGAAACTCCAATTTGAGATAGACGGCGGGAAACAAAACCTAATAAACTTCATGTGGTTAAAACAAAATGTAATGGTGAATATAATTACTACTTGTATTAGTTACTGTGAACGTGTTGATTCTTGACTGTTGAAGAGAGAATCGAAAGTTGAAATAGCATATATTTATTGTTTTCCCTAATGACCGATGAGGTGAAATTGATTTTCATTTGACTGAGAGAGTAAAAGAAACAACCCATTTCGTTGAGAGTTGACCTAATTCGCATTACAAGGTAAATTTTCTTTTAACAACCAAATTTACATCGATCTGACTGCTGAGAGTCATTACAAGCCAGCTATAGGCCCTTCTTCCTTCCTTGCCAACCCAATTTGTTATGAACGGTGCTAAAAACTTGATGTGTAACAACCTTCCCTAACACCACGGCTTCAATATAAGCCTCTGTCCACAAACCATTTCCAAGTGCCGCACATCCTCTCTTCATCTCAGCACCTGTTTCCCGGCGGCCCGGTCACGACTATCGTCGGTAATCTACCACCGTATAGTAGTCGTTGTCGTGACCGCCTTAGGTATTCATATTTTCAATCTAGATCAATAATCCCTAGTAGCATATGATCATTGCTCCTTGTCGTTACAACCAAAATGTACCCCAATTAGTTGCATGCAGCAATTGCTTTCGTTTCTAATTGTTGTGCTTGTTGCGGCAATTAATAACTCCCACTCATCCGTCTCCGCCACCGCCACCGCCATGCCGAAGCCACCGCATATGTCGTCTTTCCAGCTCCTTGAGATCAACCTGATCTCGGCGCAGGACCTCACGGCGGCATCTAAATCCATGCGGACGTTCGCCGTCGCGTGGGTTAATCCTAAGCGGAAGCTAACCACACGTGTGGACCAGAACGGCCATACAAACCCTACGTGGAACGAGAAGTTCGTCTTCCGCGTCGGCGAGGACTTCCTCAAAGACGACACCTCCAAGATCATGATTGAGATCTATGCCTCCGCCTGGCTCCGGGATGTTCTCGTCGGCACAGCCGCGATCGTCGTCAGTAATCTTCAAAACAACTCCAAGATGCGGTTCGTGGCCATCCAGCTCCGGCGACCGTCCGGCCGGCCTCAGGGAATTCTCAACGTTGGTTTGGGCCTCTTGGACAACACCATGCGTAGCATGCCGCTCTATAGCGAGCTAAGTACCTCCGCCGTTGGATATCGGGATATCATGGACGCTAAAAGCAACAAAAAGTCGTCCAACAACAATGGCTCCAAAATGGACGATAAACTCCACGCCTTGTATCGATCGCAGAGTGAAAGGACCACCAGTGATTATGGCTTTTCAAAGAGCAAGCCGGCGAGCTCTATATGCAATGCAGGTAATAACAATTACAATAAGAAAGCTCCGGGATCAATCTGCATTGGAAGTTCTATTGTGAATGGTTCGGAGATTAGTTATGCCACGAAAGATGATACCCCTAAGAGGGATGGAACCCCTAAGAAAGGAGGGACCCCAAAGAAAGGTGGAACCCCTAAGAATGGGACCAAAACCATCAACCCCCCTAATGGCAATGGCTCCATGGTAAATGGGAGCTCCATAGTGAACGGGTCTTTATGCTCGGATGTAGGGCCGTCACCTTCTGTGGTGGCGGCCGCCATTGCTAAGGGAATCTACCCTTTGCCGCATGGGGCGTCGAATACAGATCAGTCGGGGAGCTCGTTGATGGATGAGTGGGCGGACGAAGACAGTGTGGAAGGGTTGAAGACCAAGATCGAGAGGTGGCGCACCGAGCTGCCACCAGTGTACGACACCAAGAGTTCGGGTCAGAATCTGAAGTTGATGCCATCGTCGCAAAGGAGCATCATCCGCCCAAAGCCGAAGCGGAGGAGCCGGAACCGCGCAAGTTTGTTCTCTTGCTTTGCATTAGGTTGCGAGATTTCTATATCTTGTGGTGGCAAAGGTAAGCCTAAGAAGAGGAGTAGTGGCAAAGTTCATCTTAGCCCATCTGAACTTACTTACGATGATGATTCATACGTACGATAACACACCTTGGATATTTCTTCCGGGAGGCTAGCGAATCAAATGTTAATATCATCACAACTTTGTCTTTGGGGTTGAACATGATCGAGTCGCTTTGGTGGAGATCGATTGGTGCTTTAGAGTTAGAGGAATATTAGGGGGTGTGACACTGGTCAAATATTAGGGAGTTAGAGCCTCCTCTCTCTCTCTTGGTTATTCTAATTCTTTTTCTGCTTTTTACTTATTAATTTACTTTTACTGTTCACAATGTTCATTCGGATCATGAGATGGAGAGGATGAGAAGGAAGATAAGAAAATGTAACTCGTCTCATCTTCTCCTACCAAAAAATGTAAAAAGTGGATAGAGCCCTTTTCTTTTTATTGGTGTAACTTGTGATCATGTATATATTATGTACTTTCAATAAATGATACCATCATCGATAGTTTGATTGTTTTGTTTTGTTACAACGTGATCATATATGGTAATTATATTGCTTATGAAATGGGAAAGATCGTCGACGATATAGATAGTTTCATGCAACAAAGTTCATCGAGCTATAGCAATGACATCTTTGAATGAACATACCTCTCGCTCTTACTAGCCAGAACTGTGGGATGGGATAACATTTTGATATATTATGCTTTGAGGGATGCATATGTAACTTTGGCAAAGCTCTTAAATTTCCAACTTTATCTTCCAAGGATATTGCCCCTTCTCCAGTCGATTGTTGTTACGTCTGATCTATATTTGGATGGCTTATGTATTGTCCTCACCAGTGATGTGTGCACGATGCACCATTCCAATCTGTCTGAGATCCTTGTACGTAGCTTCCTCCTTTGATGGTTTTGTATCGCAAAAATACTACATATCCAGGCTAGTTTCAATAGCATACATATGCATGGGAAAATATATCACATTAATTCAGAGGCCCCCTTCATTTTTTTTCATGCATCCAAGTATCAAACTAGAACTTGTTTAACCCAACGAGGCAGTCATATATTATGAAAGAGTAGGAAGCAAGGAGAAAGTAATTTGAATACCTGGACGTCTCATTGAGGTTTGGTTCTGCAGAACCACCCCAGCAGCATTTGTGCGTACCTTAGCCTTCGGCTTCATGGAGTCATAATTCGGATTACTGTGACTAGATGCAGATAGTGATTGCCTTCTCAATATGTACTGACTGTCTCCTGAGGCCACATGACTGGAAGATAGGTCATTCATTTCTACTGTCACCGGAATGTTTGACGTCAGACGGTTAAGAACTTGATTCAATATATGATTCAGTTCTGTTACTTCTGTAAGAAGAATTGATTGTCTTCGTCCTTTGCCACAGTGTTGCATTCAACATGGTACCTCTTGTATGTTGCTGAAAATAAAGTGTAATGTCGACCATATATAATTAGTACAAGCTTTACCTCATTACATGACGTTTTTCGTGTGTGTGTCTGTATCAGGGGGTAATATACACTCATAAATGAGAGTAATTAATTAATTAACACATTCATTTTACTCTCATTTGTTTAATTAAAATGAGAGTAATTGATCAATTACAAGGTAAGGTAAACATATTCATGTGTTTAGTAACGCATAAAAGAACATGAATTATTTCGTGCAAAAACATTCATGTGCTAGTCAAGAATTATTTCGTGTAAAAGTATTCATGTGTTTACTAACACATGAATGGATCATAATGGTTCTAAGTGCGACCTCATTATCAATAATCGATTCTTGAATAACCCTTAGCTGGATAACCAAAGGGGGGCATGAGTTCATGAATCATTCCCGTACAATTATTCTCTTACAGATTCTTTCATTCTTCATTTCATTAGTACGCTATTTACGTTTCATGACTTATTATATTCCAGCTGTCTCTAATTCATGAAATTTCCGTTTCTAAGTTATAATGAATTAGAATGGTTGTAGGTCCGGTTTCATTATCAGGAACCGATTCTTAAATAACCCTTAGCTGGATAACCAAAAGGGGACATGAATTCATGAATCATTCTCGTACAATCATTCTTGTACAGATTTTTTCATTAGTTGTCTGCGATTCATGACTTATTTTATTTCTGTTGTCTCCGCATGACTTTTTTATTTCTAAGTTAGTAAACACATCATACATGTATCTCAATACCTCTTTTCGAAAAGTAAAAGAATTTACGAAATTGTATTTTAAAATTAACCTTTTTTCTTTTCTGATATACTAGCATTCTATCCGTGCAAATTTGCATGTTTTCATCAAGTCACCTAAAACTAAGGAATAATTAATTTTTATCTGTTTGATGTAGTACAGTTAATCCTTGTAATCCCATTTTCTAATTTCTATCCACTACCCACGTTTTTCTCTCCCTAATTATCTCTTTATTTTATTTTATTTTGTTATTTACTATAGTAACTCTTGTTCTTAATAATCTGAAGCAACTTAATAGAGATAATATTGACATAACACAATTTAGTAATTTATAGACCGTTCGCTTTATATATATAGTAGAGAACTAGAGATTTAGTAATTACTCCAAAGAGAATTGAAGAATAAAAAGAAAGTGCGACAATTTTGGAATAAAATCCAACCCACAAGGCAAGAAGTAAATGCTTTTTACCCAAAAACTAAACTAAATTTACTGGACCAGACCAACTCTCAACGCCCTCTCTTCTTCACATTTTTCTTCGTCTTTTCTCGCAGGCACCGCTCCCGAGAAAACAAGCTCTTGCTGACGTGGACACTCACGTGACAAGCACAGCATAAAGCCAAATTCCAATAGCCTATAAAATGGTAAAAAGAAAAATTGCTAGCATACTCTCATAAACCTTTATTTAGCTTCACCAACAAGTAGTGATATTTCGGTTTGAAAACCCTATCAAAAACGTGTTTTTAATCAAAAAGGTACCTCTTTTGATCACAAACATCTTGTGATTCTTCATCCTTGTGTGTTGCTTGATTTTGTTGCTGAGATTTTGCTTGAATTTTGATACCTAAAAAGTATCAAGAATTGGTTTAGCTCATGTAGCTCACTGTAATCTTTTTGTTTTTTTTTAGTGTTTATTTTTTACAGTCTAATACTATTCGGGGTTTTGCCGTACAATCTGAATGGACCTCTGTTTATATACTGTATTTCATCTTGGTTACGGTGAAAGATGGCTTTTTGGGTTGTTTTTGGGTATGGGTTTTTGGTTTTTCTGAGAACCAGAGAGGGGTTTTAGCCTTGGTGAAGATTTTGAAGGCTTATACAATGTGGGGGTTTGGTTTTGGATTGGTTCTTGTTTGGGTTGTGGCGGAGGAAGAGGAGCTGGGGTTCTGTTTTCTCCTGCATTTTCTGGGGTACCCAGATGGAGTTTGATGTTAGAATTTTGATGGGTGGTGGATTTGTGATGCATGTAATAGTGGGTTTGTTGTGAAATGCAATAAACGTGATGACTTGGGATCCCCATATTTCTTGCATTTTCTGGGAAGAAAACAGACAGGTATTATTAATATTGGGTTTTGTTTTCTGGGTTTTTAGCTGTGTGTGTGTGTGTGGAAGTCTGTGTAGTTTTAGCTTAATTAATATTTTGAGTAGCTTTGATAAATGATTTCTTATTAGACCGGAGAAGATGGTGCATTGTGTGCTTGTGATATTTGCTATTGTTCCTACTTGTTTGGTTAGTGGGAAATCCTTGTGGCAGAGGAAGAGAAAGCCTGGGTTTGTTTCTCTTGCATTTTCTGGGTTTTTTTTGTTATTGTTTTGATGGATATTGGAATAACATTGCATGCAAGTGTCTTTTAGTTATGGTGAGTATGGTGGAGTGCAAATTTGCTTCATTTTCTGGAACCAAAATGAACCTAATAAAATGGGTCTTGTGTTGTGGGTTTGCAGATTTTGACAGTTTGAGTAACTTTTGGATTGGCAATGGCTCCCAGTAGAGAGACTAAAGAACACCTTGCCAATGCTTATAAAGCCGCAAAGGCCTGGGGAATTAGTAAAGAAGAAATCAAACCTGTCCTCAGGAACTTATTCCAAGCTGTTGGGGGGAGATGGGAGGATATTGAACCAGACGACTACAAGATTGTAGTTGAGACATACTTTGAGTCGAACCGGAAGGTAGTTCCTTTACATTCTTATGTGTGTGTGTGTGGCATTTATGTCTCTGTTGGGAAGGAACTATAAGACTATGTTTCACTTAGTATTTCAATGTTAGACAAGAACTACACCTCCAGTTTAAATTACTAGAAAATAACTAATTCCCGGAAGATGTAAGTAGAGGTGTAACTAGTGTAGCTAGCATGTAGAAGAAACAGGAGAAATTGTACCAGTTAAGGTTGACGTTTTACCTTTCCTCTCAACAGGGAGATGATGAGCACATAGATCAAAAACTGCGTAAAAGACGTCATTTGGCTGATGAGGAAGATCAGGCATCTCCCGGAAGTGGATCAAGTTCTGAACTATCCCTCAGACATTCCAGTGGCAATGGAAATGACCGACCTACCTGTCATTTGGCCTCTGGAGATGGATCAGTACATCGTGAGAGGGCATCAGCTTCTGCAGTCCCATGTAGTGATCACATGAACTACTTCAAGAAGCCAAAGGACAAGGTATCCACAGATGATGCTACATTTTCTGCAGAGCGAACCTCAGTGAGACGTCCAGGTATCTATATCTTTCCCCTGCATGATATTAGTTTCCCTTACAATAGGGGCAAAAAGTTCCCTTCCTACTGTTTCTTGGCTGCATCTTTTGCTGGGCTATTTGTTAGGGTGTAAAAGCTGGTTAGAGACTTGGATGCATGAATAATGAAGACAACAGGGGACTCTAAATATATGATATCTTTTGGCACTACATATCCTATTGAATAAGCCTTAGCTATTACCTTTGTGTTACAGGATCAGTGAATGGAGGTGCTAGAATACAACGACCCATCACTCGTGAGGATAAGAAGCCACCCAAATATATATCAGACATAACCAAATCAACTGAAAAGGTGGCAATATCCTTGATAGATGAAGTGGGAAGTGAGAGCTTGCCAAGGTTCAATTACATCCCACAAAACATTATATACGAAAATGCCCATCTGAATATTTCCATGTCTCGCATTGCGGATGAGGATTGCTGCCTGGATTGTTTGGGAGATTGTCTTTCACCGCCATTACCGTGTGCATGTGCTCATGAAACTGGTGGGGAGTTTGTGTACACACCAGAAGGTCTGCTGAAAGATGATTTTCTAAGTAAGCGTATGGATACCGAAAAGCAGGAGTATATTTACTGTCAAGATTGCCCTTCTGAGAGGAACAAGAATGAAGCCATGCCAGAACGTTGCAAAGGACATTGGGTCCGGAAGTTTATTAAAGAGTGCTGGAGAAAGTGTGGATGTGACATGCGATGTGGAAACAGAGTAGTACAAAGGGGGATTGCATGCAAGTTGCAGGTCAGTTTTACATTAACTCTCTCTTAGATGTCTCACCTGGCTAATTAAGTGGCATTTGAAATGCATGGAAGTTTTTTTTCTTTTTTCGTGACTGAAATGAGGTTTGATGCCTTCATATTGTCTCAACTTTAATTTTTGAAAGCATATTCTGAATGAGTCTACAGATACTTGTAACTTGCTTCTTACCTCTTAAAAACTGTTCCTATCTTTGTTATTTGTAAAGAACTAGCTAGTTGAAATTGCAAATCGTTCCGCCAAGATTTTCATTCTTTTGATGACATTCTAGATGAGTGTGCTGGATTGTGTTTATCGCTCTAATGATCATGTAGTTTCTTCTTGAAGCATCAAATTTTGGCTACAGAAAATTTCCTCAGTTATATTAATGTTAACATTGATGTTATTTTGGCCATAGTTATTGTTGTATGGATATAATAAGGTGTCCTAACAAATTATATACTTCAGGTGTTCCACACTAAAGGAAAAGGCTGGGGAGTTAGAACTTTAGAGGTCTTGGAGAAAGGATCCTTTGTCTGTGAATATGTTGGGGAGATACTGACCAATAATGAGTTATATTATCGGAATATGAAAAGCAAGGGTAATGGCAGACACACGTACCCAGTCACACTGGATGGAGACTGGGGCTCAGAACAGGGTTTGAAGGATGAGGATGCCCTCTGTCTGGATGCGACTCTTCACGGAAATGTTGCAAGGTTTATCAATCATAGGTAATATTTTCTAGTCCATGTGAATTTCCTTATCTTTCTGAGCTTGTTCATTGCTTAACCTTGTGTTTTTGGTTAAGCAGATCATATTTCCCAGAATTAGATCTGCATAATAATCCATTTTCACACCAGTCATTTGGTGCCTGTGGTTTGGAACTTTGATTTTAGAAGTTCTATCAAGTTTGTCAGTATTCCTCACCTTTTTGTAATAAGCGCAATTCAAATTCATTAATGTTGACAAAGATCATCTAACTTAAAATATGTCCGTGTATTCGGATTCTGTTTCTCCTGAAAATATTGTTCTTTTAAGTTGGGGGGAAAGGCTAGACTGTCATTCGCTTCCTAACTTGTTTTCAGAAATGACCTAATTATTTCATATGGCTTTCGATGGTTTTTTCTCTCTCTTTCTATGTCTGACGTTATGTTTAATTCTCTCAACAATTGCAGATGCTTTGATGGAAACTTGGTTGATATCCCAGTTCAAGTGGAGACTCCTGATCGCCATTATTATCATGTATGAATTTGGCTGCTTCCTTTCTAAATGCCCAGACATGCTCAGTTACATTTATGATGAAACATTTTGAATGGTCTCTCTGTTTGATTGTGATTATACATTGTGATTTTGGGAAGAAGCAACCCTTATTATCTGCTCATTGTATGCAGGTTGCCTTTTTTACTACCAGGAAAGTGGATGCCTTTGAAGAGTTGACCTGGGTGAGTGAGCTTGTTTATTACCTACTACTTGAGTTACCTATTCCCTATACTATTAGATGCGCTAAATGGTGCTATGCAAACTGTTGGATATTTTTTCGATATCTAGTGGTTGTGATCCCAATTTTGAATCAGTCAGTTTGGATAACCTTCTTATGCAAAGGTTGAATATCTTTGTTGATAAATGATCTGTGAAATTGTTTTCCAGGATTATGGGCTTGATTTTGAAGAAGTTCATCTTATTGAGGCATTTCAATGCATTTGTGGCAGCCAATACTGCCGAGGCAAAAACCCAAAAGGTTGGTGTACACCATCATCTCTTTTTCATTTTCTGAGACAAATGTAACCGGTATCTTCTTCTTCTGTGAAGACGATGAAAATTAATTCGTCACAAGAGATGAGCATGGTCATGCGCTTTATGCTGTAGTTTTGAGAATTTTAGAGTTCAACTCTATATCTTAGCTCCTCTTACAGCTTCTGATTATCACATGTTTATGTGTTTATGTGCAGGGAAAAAAGTGGAGAAGCTTGGATGACCAATGACAAGTTTCTGTACTTGACTTGCTTTAGTTGGCTTCATGTTGTTAACTTTTGAAGTGCATGCGTGGCTTATGCCACATTCTCTACAGAAGTACAGAATTTTTTTATTAGTCTTGTATCGTTGTTTGTTCAGTTTAGGATAGAGAGAATTAGACAGATATCGTAGACAAGGATGCAAAGGTGACTGTTCTTCTGAGGTTTTGTTGTACTTGGGTACTGTACTTTTAGTTCCCTTGCTATAAGTCCAATGTTATTGAAAATTGAGACAATGATGAAGCATTCGAGTTCTGGGCTCCTGATAATGATAGTCTAGAACAGATCAGACCTATTTTGTAGATCAGAATGAGGGCACTGTTCTATGATTTTCAGTCCTTTAAAGTGTCATTGAAAACTGATAGAAGTCACACAACGACTCCGTAGTTTGTGTTTCTAGCTTCTGACGTAGGCTGCTTATGCTATGGTCTATGCCTCCCCTGAGTAAAGCATTGTTCTAGAAATCGTTTTTTAGACATTATTTTTTGATCAAATAAACAACTTAGATACAACAAATGAGTTTTTAAAATGGTTTTCTTTTTGTTCTTCTATTATTTTTGTCTCTTTTTCAACAAATGAATTATTGTACGACAGTATGAAAATAAATTGTATTGGTAATGTCAAATAGGCTATTGATGTTATTCTCGAAATGTTGTATGGACAGTTGGATGCAAGCTTGCACTAACTCGTAGTGTGATATCCCAAAATACTTGTAGCAGATCAATAAGCACTTCAACCATTTTCCAATATGATTTTCCAAGAGGTCCGACTCTACCCTCTTGTTACTTGCAGGAACAATGATATTGCCGTCCTCATCAAACTCCTCCTCCGGTTCCTTGAAATAATTCACAAAAAACAGATCCTCATCTTCCTCTATTCTAACAAAAGCTTTCTTGTACTTTATGGCCTCCAACATTAGATATGTTGAATTTCATCTTGTTGGGACATCAAGACAAACCAGACCAGTGTTGCCAAGTTTTTCACTCGCCACAACTTTCTGAAAACTGTCAAGTCGATTAGGTGAAGACCTAACATACTATTGACAACATTCCTAATGACCAAAACACTCTTTTGCAACCTCTTCAAGCCATGCGCTACAATTAGATTACATATGTAGGTTGTGCATCTCACATGCATATATTTACACATCAAAACAGATTGGTAGACATCAGAATCATTCGTCTATGATGTAAGCCACTCTATATACAAATTGGTAGGTATCAAATCATTCATCTTAAATACAATAAAAGTAATTTAGGTAGAACATTCAGTGAATTTCAAAAACCCCCGTTTTGTTAGAGACATGCATGCATTTGCAGCAGTTTCCACGTTGTTTTTTCCAAATGTGTCGCGATGGACGTCACACATCTACGTCAGAAACGAAACCTTTTAGAATGATTTTTTATTTATTTATTTTTATTTTTTGGATTATAAAAAAGGGCAAAAAGCAATGCTTCCCTGCTCTTCAGAAGAAGATATTCAAGCCTCTCTCCTCGCTTTAAAACCCCTTCTCCGCAGACAACGGCGTTTCGTCTTCTGATGGCGGCGAAGCAGTTGATCGTGGTCGTTGAAGGCACGATGGCCATGGAGCCTTACTGGCCCACCGTCTTCTGCGATTACGTCGAGAAGATCATAAGGTCGTTATTATCTTACACTATATCAGCTTATCGTTTTTTTTTTTTTTTTTTGGTAATGGCTAGGGTTTCGGTGATTTTGGGAATTCCGCTATTCTACTTGAACATGCTCACTCTGTGTGATCTTGGAATTGTATTAGTCTTGGTTCAATTTTGACAGTGATGGAAGCTTGCTGATCTTGAGTTTCTAGGGTTTAGATACTCGGTGCAATTTTGAGTCGGGGATTATTGATCCCCAATTTCTATACCAACTGTACATAGGCTTAGCTTATTTATACAACGTACCGAGTTTGAGTTTGTACAACTAGTGATGGGAACTGGATTGTATATTACCATGTCTATCTGCCAGTTCTCATGTATGTTTGCCTGCAGGTCCTTTCCCGGAAACGAATTATGTGGATGTGGTCCGGTATGCGTCTTTTTTTTTTTCCCCTACTAATCTACTTGAATCTCCTTTATGGCATTTTTATCCTGAACTGGACTTGCTATTTCTTTTCTATATCATATCTGTATTTAAAGGCATTCTTTAAGAGCTTATAGTTGGTCATGCTATTAAAAGAAGAAACTATATTTATTTATTTAATTTTTGGGGTGAGGGAATATATTCTTCTGTTGATGCGAAGTCAGCCTCTTACATCAGAGCTCCAAGTTTTTCAGAAGATGGTGGCAGATTGCTTTTAGGTGACATCCATTGTCTCTGTAGGGGTTCAAGTCAAGCGATACTCCTTTATAATTTACTTAATAAAATGCAATTTAGATACTTTTAGGTGCTTGTCCCTTCTTTGACTAGATTCAAATAATACACTGTGAATAACAAGTTATCAGTTGTCACCAGAGTCATAAACCAGAAACATTAACAGGAAGATAGCATTAAGAGAGCCCTCGAAAAGTTTGGTTCTAGCTGACTAGCTGTATTTGTACTCACATTATTTGGTTTTGGAAATGCAGAAGCCCTCCACCTGTACCGTTGAGATGTCTCTGGTCACATTCAACACTCATGGATCTGGTATTCAGTTTTCACTCACTTTATGAAGTGTTAATCGATTATGACTTCTTGATTTATATTTTCCTAAGATGCTGCAGAATTAAGATGCTGCTAGCATTACTGACATCATTCAAACTGCCGAAACAAATTCAAATAGAGATATCGTGCCTTGCCTCTTATGCATCTAGTCAAATGGGCAGTGCCAGTGTTGTGTTACCTCTGCATTAAATCAATCAATCACTTGCTTATTCAGTAACATTTATAATTTACCATATAGCTATGTGGTCTATGATGCACAGAAAATTTAATGTCTTAAGTGCAACCAGTATTAGCTCAGTGTCCTTGTAGAGTTCCACATCCTTACTGTAATCGATTTAGCTCAGTATGTCGATGTAATCATACATCCTGTATGCAGGTTGCTTGGTACAACGGAGTGGTTGGACAAGAGACATTGAACTTTTCTTACGATGGTTATCAGCTATTCCCTTCAATGGTGGTGGTTTTAGTCATGCTGCAATTGCAGAAGGGCTGTCTGAAGCCCTAATGGTATGCATTAGTCTGTATTAAACTATCTATATGTAAAAACTACAGTAATATACTGTATCTTGGCGATGCTTCCATCTATACTAAAGAGATATGTACACATGCACACACCCACGTGCATATGTATGCATATATTAAATGTATCATATCATCATATGAGAGATTAAAATGTTTGTTTCCCTGTTGGCTAAAATGTATCATATGTATGCATATGAGTTAAATTTTATATTACAAGTACTATATGATGTAATCTATTGATTTTTTAGAATTAAATTGAAGTTTAAGGATCGTAAATGATTGCATTCTCATTGTAATGTGCTTAACATTTACTGTTCTTACTGATACAATTCAGATGTTCTCTACCATTCAAAATGGAAGCCAAAATCAACAAAATGTGGATTTTCAAAAGCATTGCATTCTTGTTGCTGCTAGTGACCCATGTCCCCTTCCCACACCAGTCTATAGACCACAAATGCAAAACGTGGAGCAGAGTGAAATTTCTGATGTGCAAACCGAAAGCTGTCTGTATGATGCTGAGGCTGTTGCTAAATCATTTGCACAGGTAGTTTGTTTATAGCGTTGATGTTAATGTGGCTGTTCCTTTTCTCAATGAGGGTGGAACTTTTTCATTGATGGGCCTTAATTCCTTTAATTGTCTGTCCAGTGCTTTGTTTCTCTGTCAGTCATCTGTCCAAAACAGCTTCCTAAACTCAGAGCTATTTACAATGCGGTATGATCATAGCTTAACTCTTTTTATTTATTGTCATTCATTGTAAGCTTTTGCCTACTGTATATATTGCTAAGTCAGAATCTTGACGAACCTTCCTTTATTTCCCATTGTTCTCTGGTTAGCTTTACAGCTGGGCTGTGAAAGCTCAAAATATGACGAACAAATAATATAGTTCCTTTTTTGGTATCATATTCATTTAAACACTATCTATTTTGTTAATGACATATTACAGGACTGAAATTTTTTGAAGTTTGCTAGAAACTGGGCACGATAATGACCACTTTGCATATGCAGGGAAAGCGCAACCCGCGGGCAGCAGATCCACCAATTGATAATGTGAAAAACCCCCCCTTTCTCGTTCTAATCTCAGAGAATTTTATTGAGGCGCGGGCTACTTTAACTCGTCCAGCTTTGCCGAAAGCTCCTGTTGCATCAGTAACACAGCCACATGAATGTCTTCCCGGTTGCAGTTCGACCGATCCACCTCCGACTTCTAGGCCATCTGGTACTATATGCAGTCAATATGCTCGTTCCTTTTTACCTTAGCATTTTTTTATGTTACACATTTAGTTAATTTTTGTTTTGTTTAAAGAATTTTGTTTTTGAACATGTAATGAAAGTTTTCAGATTGGCCAAAAGGGAAATAGATGCATCTATGCAGTTATGCTTGCTTGATTAGCTCATCCAGCTTTTATTCTTTGGCTAACCCCTTTTCATTTGTTTTCTTTTCCAAATTTTTAGCGAATGGATCTGTTATGGATAGCCCATTAATGTCAGCTACTACCACAGGAAATTCTAATCCTGGGATGTCACAACCAATGAGTAACCTCCAAGGTGGTGCTAGTATTGGGCAATCTGTTCCTGGCATAAACCAAAATCACTCAGGATCCCAAATGGTTCAAAATAAACTTGTTTCAGCATGTCCCTCTGGAACTGGTACAATGATTCCTCCTCTTGGAATCTCTCAACAAGCCCAATCTGGGATACAGTCGGTTGGTGCAAACTATAGTTCGGTATTTAATCCGTTGTCCCAACAGACGTCAAGTGCTCTGCAATCTGCAAGATCCAGTTATGTAAAAGTCTGGGAGGTAAGTCTAGTGTATGCCCTAGTGGTTTTTTATGTCACGACAGTGGGGAGGTTTTTAAGTAGTCTTTACTTCCAGGTTGGCTCTCTATTGTATGTGATTCTCACTTGTTATTGGATATCCAAACACATGCAGGGAAATTTATCTTTACCGGGGAGGAGACAAGGACAACCTGTGGTTATTACTAGATTGGAAGTATGTATCCATCTGCCTCACGAATTTCCCTTTCACAGTAACTTCTGTTTCTTTACCTTTTATACTTGCTATAAGGCTGTCAATTCGCCCCTACCTCTACCCTCCCGCGGTTAATAACTACTGGTAAATATTCACATACTAGTTATGAACATACTAATACTAGTATGTTCATACTTTCAACTTGTATATGGAAATTTCCAGATACACCCAGATGTCTTATGGCATGGTTAATTGCTTTTGGGCACTTATATATCTGCAAGTCTATTTCCAAAGAAGCTTGTATATGTCAATTATGCCTATTGGAGAACATTTTAGTAAACTATGAGGGAGTGTATCAAATAAACCCGAGATGTCTGTTTCAGGACCTGACCACACGGAGTGTTGTAATTAGCTCATTTATCCTTTACAATATCACCGTCTGCTGGTCATTATATTCACAGAGGCTTTCTCTTTCTTTGTCAGGGATACAGAAGGGTTTCAGCACGTGAGACGTAAGTCTGCAGAGCTCTCTACCACTTTCTTCTAAATACACTGGCTGGCATATAACCGATGCTTTAATTTTCAAAGTTGCCCTGTCTTTAACATTTTTTCATTTAGGAAACAAGGTTCTAGTTTTTCACAGCTGAAATAATATGTTGTTTACTGAGTTTATACTTGACTTCACTTTTGACACCTTTTTTAGAAAGTAATTGGATGATATGGTGAATGTGTTTTAAGTAACCTCCACTGTTAGAGTCCTGGTTCTATGCAACAAAGTATGCTGGCCTGTATTGAATGTCCTTAATTGTGGGGAAGTGCTGTGTCAAACTGTCAATAACCTATTGAGGGCATCTTTGCTATATTTTGGATGACAAATGTCTTGCGCATTCCTCAGGCTTGCAGCAAAATGGCCACCGACATTGCAAATAGTCAAGTTCGCACCTCTGGAACCCCTGATTAACAAGTAATTTTTCATTTAGTTAAAACCTTCCCCCTTTATCATATATATGTATATCATCCAGTCGAGGTGTCTTGTCTCTGAGTTTCCTGATTATTCCGAGTCATTACATTATTTCAGGCAGCAGCAATATTCGCAACTGGCCGACATTCTAGTATTTCGGGTAATGGATGGGCAAGAATTTGTTTTGCAGATGCAAGAAAAGAAGCTTGTAATCTCTCTCTCTCTCTCTCTCTCTCTGATAGTTTCTTTCTGTTACCCCAATGAACATATTCCAACATGAGCCTTCATGAAACCTTTGAGCTTTTCATTACATTTTGGACCTTTTCCTTTTTTTACCTGCTTTTTCCCCCCTTTTGGTGAATATGGAATAAAGTAAGCACATTCTTTACTGTGAATAAGGGGATTTTCAAATTAATCCCTCCATTTTTTTCTTTTCCAGTTGTCCGATAATGATGTTGGCCTATAATTATATATGTATGAAATTGATCATCTTAGAATGACTAGGTGCATAATCTGGTATTGTAGAATAGTTAGTTTTGGAAATGAAACTGCATTAAATTATATGTTCAAATCCTGTGATAAAAACAATTCCCTTTGAGTCATTTAGTGGCATTTTTGTCTGCATAATGCTCACCTTGAAGTGGAGTGGTTTTTGGGTTCTGGTGCTCATTCATTTGCAGCTTCAGGTCAAACCTAGTCAATGTATGCTATATTATTTGATTAGTCTATTGCTATGAAAATAAGAAACTACGGTTTATTTTGTTTGTTTTTATTTTTTTATTTATACAAATTGTCCTCAAGCTGGTTTCCACTTTTTCAGTGTGCTGTCATCAAATTGCCGTCTCAAACACTAGTGCTATATCTTTCGCAGAAAGATTGCTACTTGATTGGAATGCTTTTCCCATGGGTAAGATTGTTATGTACCTATGCCAGTTTATGACTGCATTTTGATTCCTTTTTCAAAGTAAAGTTTTAACTGCCACCGCCCTGAGCTCGTAGAGATCCCCAACATAGATGTAAGGCACCTTCAATATCAAAAGCAACCTGCAAAGTGAACAGTAAGCCTGTATTTCCGGGAAGATTTTGTAGGCAATCTTCTTGCCTGTGAAAGTTGCTTTGGATGCTGAAGGTTCCATGCATAAAATGCAGTTTTTATTTGTATTTTGTTCCATATTAAATGGGGAGGTTCTCCAGAACGAGGTTGTGGCTCGGCATTGGGACTGTCTTAATTTCTTACTAAAGCTAAGTCTACTGTTGGTTCAGGCTATGGTTGTGTTAAAGCCACAAGTAGTTGGTCAGCAACAAATGCAACAGCAGCAACCACATCTAACAACAGAAGCCTCAGCTTCAACAGATACAGCAACAGCAGCCGAAGCTACAGCAGCAACAAGTGCAACCTGGTCCAGCAACACAGCAACCACAACGGGGGTCTAATTTGCACGGAGGAGGCTTTACGGATTAGTAGTAGTAGTAGTCTGGCATAAAACTTTGTCTGTCATGTTCGGATACCTTTCTTTTCAGAGTTTCATATCTTTTTAAGTTCATCATTAGCAAACATGCTGGTGTACACCTTGAGAACCTTTAAAGAAGACCATGATTGTATATGGTTTATGCACAAACCAAGTGTTGACTACTGCAACATCAACATGTAATGATGTTACATTGATCGATGAGACTAGGATTGGTTACAAAATGGATGAGATATGGGTACTAATTTCATCTTTCATGTTTTTTGGTATTGCAATCGTTTTCAATAAAAGGTACACTGTTGTACATTATGTACTCCCTCTCTGTGACCTAGCAGCGTTTCTTCTCTCCCACTTTGATAAAAGGTACATTGTTGGGGGTCTACGGCATCTAGTCAGGGAGTTTTGATTTGTTGGCGGAGCACGGAAGAGTTCTTTGTCACCTAACCACATATGCTTCCGGTTTCTCTGCTTGAATTCATGTTGTCCTTGACCACTAGTCCAATCACGTAAACCGACAAGTTCTTAGTATTCCACCGGTTTACGTGATTGGACCGACGGTCAAGAACAACATGAATTCAAGCAGAGAAGGCAGATGTGATTTGGAGTTGTTTAGCCGAATTAAAAAAAATAACAAGGGAGAAAAAAAAAAAATAAAGAGGAGGGAAAACCTAAGTTCTCATTTGCTAGAAGAGTTACACCAGCCCATAAAAAAAATATAACATGTGCATAAACCACCTTGACCGTAAACGTTTGGCGTTGCAACATCTTCTTACGTCAATGAAGCCATACAATTACCACTCATGATAAGAGAAGGGGAAAATGGACATTTTAGTCAAAATGAGATAAAACAAACCCAATTCTAATGGATAACAAGAGAGCCTATTCGGCGCATCCGGGTGCGCGGCGCATCCGTCATCTCCACCGTTAATTTTATTTTATTTTATTTTATTTTTTTAGCGGGTCAAAATGGACGGTGGATACACCCGGGTGCGCGGCGCACCCGGGTGCGATGTATAATTTTCATGGATAACAATTAGTTGAATATATCAAGCCTCCTAATATCCTAATTCCCAAACCCGAAGGCCTCTCTCTCTCTCTC
>NC_020496.1:1185617-1207658 GCF_000184155.1 Fragaria vesca subsp. vesca | reverse complement strand
TACTACTACTACTACTACTACCTACTACTACCTACCTACCTACCTACCTACCTCTCTCTCTCTCTCTCTCTCTCTCTCTCTCTCTCTCTCTCTCTCTCTCTCTCTCTCTCTTAGCCACCAAAACCCTAATTCTCTCAATCCCTTGCCTTGCCGCCGCTCTCAATGGAGTCTCCCACTCTGAGATCAACCCTTTTTCGGCCTCGAAGAACTCTTCCAGGACACCTTCATCATCCTCCATGAGTTTTTCGATCCCGGATTTCATCCTTTTCTCCACCTCCAAAAACCCTACCAAAATAACTTCATCATCATCGTCCTCCATACTAAACCCTAGCAGCTCATCTGAGACTTCGTCCATTGACGAAGTAACCAAGTCTTTTGCTGCCTCGCTTGCTATTGCAAGCACAAAGGTTGTGGATCTCTCCGATTGCATCTCGGGACATCGACGGCGAGCAGTCAAGCACAACAGTATTTCTTAGTGGCCAAGCCTCTGAATCCTGTCTCGTCAACCCCTAGTGGACATGAGGCGATTATGTAGCCGAGTGGGGCGACTGGAAAAGAATTTTCTCGTCCATGAAAGACCAAACAATCTATTTGTCATTGTTTTTGATATTATCGAGGATCAGAACAAGGTTCTACGCGTGGGTCAGTGGTGGTATCAACAGGCTCCGATTGTTGCGCAACCCTATGACGGAGTCAAATCTCTCAAGAATGTTCAAAACATCCCACTTCGCTATGAAATTCCTGAAACTTTCCATCTATTGGATCAGTTGCAGGTCGTTATATCGAGTATAATGATAAACTGTGGTTACGGTCCAAGAATGTCAGGGTTCGTGTGGAAAAGAAACTCTCTGATCCCATCTTTTCTGAGAAAACAGTAAACCTGTCAATAACTTGTGAGGAGGAGCTTATCTTCTACTTTGAGAACTGTATGAGATAAGGTCTTTTTTTGGGGGCACTGTGAATAAGACAGTGTTTGATTGGTTACGAGCTGAAATGTGATGTTGACTGGTGCACAACCTTTCAGTCAATATGTTTTGAGTGTTATGGCCATTGTGGGAGTTGGATAATTGTTATTTTTGGATTTTTACGGCTCTGTATTGTGGATATGCCAATGGAGCTCTCCGTAGATTTCTTTTGCAGTATGTTGTGCGCTGCAGCTACCCTACTCCAAAACTCGAGTATTCAGGGTTCATGGTAATGGTTTTGTTTTTGATACGATAAAAAAGCAGTTGTTCTTACCTACTTTGCTGCATTTGTTGCTAAAATTTCAGTAAGTGAGGATTGTGCTCTTCTTTATTTCTGGTTTCTGGCCATGGTTTTTATTTTGATGTAGATAATGCTGGTGTCATTGTGAATCCAAAGGGTGAAATGAAAGGTAAAGAGCATATACATCAATGTTAACTTATATAGAAGTGTAACAGAAATATCTTGGTAATGTTATTTCTTGGAATTCTGAATCATGTTTTGCTGGTGTGTGTAGGATCTGCTATCACTGGCCCTATTGGAAAGGAATGCGCTGATCTGTCGCCCAGAATTGCGAGTGCAGCTAATGCCATTTGTACTCTAGATGAGTATGGAAATTCCCATGTGGTGTTTGAACTTACTATCGTACTATCATGTAGACTCTGATAGTTAAAGAGAGCTTTTGTTCTAATTACTAAGCCTTTTGTAAAGGTCCATTTCACTATCTAATGTGCTCTGCCTTTTCAAATTTTGCTGATTTATTGATTGAATTTAGTTGGGAGTTGGGTTGAACATGTGTGATCTTGTTGCCTGGCTCTTTAGCAACCATAAAATGTTCCAAAAGATACTGCAGCAACAGGCGCCCTTGTGTTTAGATAGGACTACAATCGATTTTCATGCGTCTTTCTTTCAAATAAACAACAAGAAAAAGTTATGGATTGGTTTTAATCAAAGTCTTATGGAAATTTGAAGCCTCCTGTAGCATAAACCAGTGGAAATGATCTGGGGCTTTAAATGAAAACGTTGGGAGTTACTCATCCAACTCCTCAAGTCAGCTTATTATAGCTTTTTGTACTCTCAACTTATCAGTCTTAACAAGCTGAAATGAACTGATACAAACAGAAACCCTAAACTTGATGACCAATGATGGCATCATTTCATCTTACCCACAGCACCCTTTTGCAGCTTAGCACAGTATTCGAACAAGCTTCCATCAAAACAACGCCTCACAGCTTCCTTTGCCAAGTAACCTTGATCATCTTTTGCCAGAACATATAGAACTCCCCATTCCAGTTTGGCTGCAACCCTGCAACACAGTGAGAGATTAGCTATGGCTTTTGAGTGAGTACGCATTGTGCGGTTCAAGAGATAGAAATAGAGAGATACCAGCCGAAGAAATCAAAGGCGTTACGGCTAGCCTGAGTCATGTGCCATAGCTCCTTGAAACTAAGCTTATCAGGGACTGTTCGAGCATACTTGCTGAACATGTTCTCAAGGTGTGCCGGGATATACCTATATTATAGTGATCAAGCATGGAAGAAGTTCAGCTTTGGTCAAGAATAATAACAAACGGAAACTGCAACGTATTGGGTTCCCACCTTCCCTCTGTATCATAAATCCCAGAATCACTTCCATGCTTAGCCTTATGTATGTTTTTAATGTGAATCGCGAAGTAGGGTGAAGGTATCCATGTCTGCAATTAGAGAAGATCGATGAACATATAAGATAAGAAGTTCTAGCTCTAGTTATATTGGCATATGAATAAGCAAACTGTAGGAATTGGGTTCATGATCAAACACTGCAAAAGTAGTCGCAACTTACAGGCAAAGTAGCATAACTCATTGCTCCATGAACAAGAATCATGAAGATGAAAGAAGCAATCGGATTAAACCCAAGTGCACGAAACCCTGCAATGAGAATATATCAACTGATAATCAAGATCTAGGAACTTTGGATCATGCATAATCAACTACTTCATATGATGGACTAACAAATCATTGATCACGTGAAACTAGGTTAAAACTTAAAATCGCTTAGGTGGTTCACCTAACATTACTCTTTGAATCCATGTTAGACATATAAAAGTTAGAAGTAGGATTCACCCCGCTAGTTGCACATGCAATTTTACTTGAACGAAATTGCACATGCGTCAATCTTGGATGTTAAACTTTTCATTTTCTGTAGCTAAACTTCTCATTTTCGAATTTAGCATACATCATAAGCTAACACAAGGAACATATGTATGAATATATATGTACCTCTGAACGTCTCGGAAGGGAAGATGATACCATCATTGTCCTGGTCGAAGAAAGCTACATGCTGTTGAAGCACAGACATATTCTGATGTTTATGACCCCAGGTGCCATTGATGTTCTCCATATCAGGTGCAACCATAGCTCGAGGCATGTCTTAAATCATTGAAACAACCCAAATCAGATAAATCCATTAATAGAGACGAAGAACACATTGATCTTATTTTCGATAACAATAGATAGGTAGATCGATTTCATGCTGTGTTTGATTAGTTTCATGTAATGAGAGATCAATGGAATTTCACTAATCTCTCCCTTAGTCTACAACTACATGAAGAAGATGTACGTTATTAATGTACTGATGCATTACGAATGGAACCCTGTAATCTAAATCATATGTACGTAGTAGTGAAGATTACAAGGCTTTGGGAGCTTGGTCTCCAAGTCACTGCGGACCTTCCTTTCCGCGGTGACCGGAGCATACTCGGCCACCGTGGCCATGGCATCCTTCGACACCTCCTCCGGTTGTGGCTGTTGCTGCTGCTTCTCGACTGACGCCATTTTTCTCTTTCTCTCTCGATCAATGTGCGCTCTGAATGTGCTGGATTTTTAGTGAGCTAATTAACTTGCTAAAGTTATGATTATCACTATTAATTAGAGTGAAGCACAACAAACTCCAGGTGACTCGCAGTGCTTATAGCTACACACAAGATGGATCTTAAACTATGCAACACGTGTAAACCCACTTCTACATTTTGTTTTCGTATCACATTACTCCAGTATTCAAACTGAAATTATCTGCGATATATAAACTGGTTTTGCTCGAATTTGCTACGCATTTTCAGTTTTGATCTTTTGAAAAACAAAATGAGTAGAACAATATATAAAAATACCATAAGAGCTAGCTAGGTGAAATATCAAGTAAATTCGAAGTCGAAATAATTTAGTAGAATGATGAAGTCAATCGTTCAAAACATACTACTTCATATCGTCATCTAAGACATTGTCAAGCAACATAATCTAACTAAGAAAAGCTAAACCATGACATACGTACATACATGACATATATCAATCTAAGTATAAGGAGTAAATCACTAGAGTTGATTAGAGCATAAACATCTTTATGGCTAGCAGTACATACATCAAACTTTACACATGAGTAAATCGAAACCAGACAACATCCATTATGGATTCTTAGAGTCACATCATACAACTATTGTATAACCTAAGATGATACAAACACTATGAGATCGAGAATATAGGCTCCAAAAAGCTCCCAAACAATGGCCAAATAACTTTGGAGTGGCGAGTGCACATAACTACATGAGTGAAATACTTGAGTCTTAGGGTAATCTACGTATCCAACCTGAAGAGCGTGCAACGCATATATATAAAAACACAAGGGTTGTCGTCTCATTTAAATAGATAGTACATCCATTTAGTAACTTCCGAATACAAAATGGCATTTGTAAAATTAGTCAAATACCTAATGAGAATGAAATGAAAGACAAATCCCGATCACTTACCATTGGCATAGAGATCCAACAATATGTTCACTAGTCTCAAAAATAATTTTGAGAGCATAACTAGCCATTTGGGAAAGAGAAATTTAAACTTCTAACTTGGTCATAGAAACTCCAATAACAAACATAATGGAATATTCATTCAAGAATCCAGAAAATACTGTTTGTAATTGGAAATAAAAGGTGGTTTTCCTAAGAAAATAAGAGAATAAATTATTGTGGTGAGAGGAGCACACAATTTAAAAAGTCAAAATTGACCTAATTCAGATAATAAAACAGAAAATAAAAAAATATATTCTTTCTCAAATCACTGCAGTTATCTCTACTATATTAGAAAGCTAGGAGCCCTTTTGGTGTCATGATGAAACATTTTTTATGAACTATCTATATTACCCACGAAAGAAAAGTTTTGACAAAAAAAAAAAACAAATCAAGGATGGTTAATACCGTAAAATAACACTAAAATAAAGTAATTTTAAAATATAAAAACAAAAAAGAAAAGAAAAAAAAAGAAAAATGAGGAGCAGTTTTTGCTAAATGTAACTGATGACACCTGCATCAGTAGTTATTTACAATTAAAATTTAAAAATTATAAAATAAAAAGATAAAAACAAATTAACACGCGGTTAGCGTGTGTTAAGAGACTAGTTAATCATAAAATCAACACGTAATCTTAACAATTAACGTCAACGAACGGCCAGAAATCCAAGATCAAATTCCATTGGTCACTTATTTTCCGAGTCATCAGAAAAACAGAGACACCAAACACAACACGAATACGTTGTTCTTCTCTCTTTCTCTTTCAGCCGTCGTACGTTGTATCTCAGAATCTTCCACAACAGCTGTTTCTGCTTCGAAGTTTTCAGCTTTCTGGGTTCAAACTCCAGCTTTCTGGGTGAAAAGTTTGAGTCTTTTTCACTTTGGGTAAGATTTGCTCACTACCCAGTTGTTAATTTTTAGTTTTGTGCTTTCTTATAGTACCCAATTCAATCATTGAGTATCTGAAATTGTAGTACCCAATTCAATGAACTTATAACTTGATAGTTTGGTTGTATTGATTTTGGTCTATCTGGTGTTGTTTACTTGTTGATGTGATTATGTTCATTGACTTTAGTTGTTTAAGGAAGGTCAATGGGGTTAAAATTTTGGATGTGGAAGTTAATTTCAGTTAGTTTCTTAGCTCATAGTTGATGTCAATGTCTTCAAGTTTTGGACTTTGACCTTGTTTTGTAACTCTATATGTGTTTATAGTTAGTGATCAAATTACACTGTTGGTTTAGTACTTTAGTTGCTTACTTATTGGATTTACCGGATGAGTTAGCTGAATACTGCGTGGCGTTTCTTCTATAAGAAATTTAAACTGGTGTCGACATTGGTATGATGCTTTTATAGTTGCCGAAAAGATTGCCCTGAATCACCTCATGTGTTATTAGTAAAGGCTGCAGAGTTGTAGAGATGATCAGATTGTTATGCTTGTGAAAAATTGCTGTGGTCGCCTATAACTTAAAGTTTTTAATTGAGAACTCTTGTACCTACTAAGCAGCTTTGGGTGATGAATGCAAATTTCATGAATTCTTTAGTTAGGTGGTTCTGCTTCTAGGAGGGAACATTTAGGGGGTAATAAATTATAATGGTAGTTAATGAGTTAGAAAGAACGCAAATGGTATCGCTTGTTTAGATATATATGAAATTTTGATCTGGTATATTGTTGAAATATGTCTTGTCTTCCCTTCCCTTCACAAGGTTTGGTTTTTATTCATATTCACTTGGGGATGAAAGATCCTTGGTGTACCAAAAAGAAAAATCCTCATAAGTGAAGTGATAGAAACTAGAAAGTGTTTCTGCGAAGAAGAGTAGGAAGTGTAAGACTGCTAATGGAAAAGACATGAGACTAAGTTTAGGCATGTTGGTTTTGTAGAAATGATAACACTTCACCTTTACTGACACCAATTTTTCTTTTTCTTTTTTGACATTTTCTTCTCACAGATTGCAGAAGAGCCCTGACTGCCCTGTGAGTGGTTGTTATGTGAATTGTAGCCAGAACGGGGTTAAAATTCTCGTATTGTGATTCTCCTATGTTAGCAATGAAGAATAAGTATGTGCGAGGTGGTTGAGTAGAAACTAGTTTGCGCATTTGATATATAGACGCTATTGACATTATTATCTGATCAGAACCAGATAGATGTGGAACTTGGGGGATTCCAAAGCTATGTCGTCAGCATTTCCGAATCTCCCTACCCCCCTTGATGTCAGTTACTCCAGATTGCCAGATTCTTTTCATCGTTCCGCACAAAGAGAAAACCCTATGCATTCATTGTTACCGCAGCCTTCTTCCCTTGGGAACTCATATTCATCATCGTCCAGTCTCCCCTTTGACAGTCAGTTTTCTTCAGTTTACCCTCATGAAAGATATCCCCAAAATTCTCCAATCAGTATGTCACCAAGTGGTGGAAAATCATTGTCACATACCCATTCAGAGTTACAATCTACGCCAGTGGCTAGTTACCCTGAAGAAAATAAAGATATGTCCTGGTGCCCAGATTCAATTGAAGAGTTTCTGCATTTTCCTGAAAATGTCCCTGATCAGAATGGCCTGGTAGATACTAGTACTGGTGCAATAATATCCGACGATCACGCTGAAAGGACTGATTGGTCTGACTTGTATCCATTAATTTCTTTTGATGGTGCTCTGGATTCAAATTGGGAGCTTTCAGTTGATAATGTGGTGGATCCTAAACCGGAGGTGTGTATTTCATACTTTTCCGTTGCCTGTTGCCTTATTTTAAAGGCAGGATTTGCATAGAGCTGAAATATTTGGATATTTTATAGCATTTCTATTATCCACAGAATAATTTGCAGTACTATATTCTGTTTCTAGTCAGTAGTTTTGTTACCTTAGTACAAGGCATGTAGCAATTTCCTCATCACTCATAAATCATAATCAAGATTTACTAATTCTGTTTGTATTTACTTGAGGACTTCTAATGAACTGCCAGGTGTTGAATCATTCTTCTGATATCCTGGTGCAGCAGCCAAATATCCAACAACATCAGCCAGCACAATCTGGAGAGATTTTCACTAGCCCTGACCCAGAGTCCACTGCACCTTCAACCAAAGCTAGAATGCGTTGGACACAAGAACTTCATGAGGCTTTTGTTGAAGCTGTCAACCAGCTTGGTGGTAGTGATAGTGAGTAGCACATATTATCATATTCTTTTTTCCATTATTATATCTTGTTTTATTTCTATACTTCATTAGGTCTGTACATCACAAAGCTTCTTTTCTCATTGACTAATAACTTCAATACACAGGAGCCACTCCTAAGGGTATCTTAAATGTCATGAAGGTTGAAGGCTTGACAATTTATCATGTAAAAAGTCATTTACAGGTATATCAATAGTTCCATCCTTGACCAGTGTCTAACAAGATGGTGGTTAGTATATGTTTTTGATGAAACTCTTTTTCTTTTCTTAATTTCAGAAATATAGAACAGCCAAATACAAACCGGAGTCATCAGAAGGTAATGCTTACCTACTTTGTTCTTCTTATGACCTCAACAGCATCTTTAAAAGCTTTTATTTGCCAAATTAGTCATGTGACGAATTAGGATTGGCTGCTTGAGGATTTATCTAATTAGTCTTCTGGCAGTGGTAAACTGCTTTTGGAACTTGACTATTATTTTAACCCTTAGCAACTAAGCGGCCTTGCATATTAAAATATATGATAGATAGATAGTAAAGATCTCTTGTCTTACAAAAGAGAAGTACCATGTATACAAAAGAATGTAGTAAATTGCGATCAAGTAAATTGTTTTGTTTTTCTTTCAGGTGCTTGTGAGAAGAATCTGACTCCTGTTGAAGAAATGAATTCTAAAGACTTGAAAACGTATGTATTTTTTTCTCAATTGGAAAGTTGAAGACCATGAATATTACTTTTATCTCTTAATTTCTTTTTGCTCTTTTATGTTCTGGAGTTCGGGACCATTGCTATGTCTATGTTAGGAAAATGTCAGATAAATCAGCGCAACTTTCAATGTTACATGAGTCAGTGAGTGATTCTCCTACTTGTAGAACCAGATTATTTTTATATAAAAAAGCTAAGGTTTCTGTACAACTCCTAGTTACTGGTTACTTCTTACCATCTTTTCCTTGAATGATCAGAGAAATTTTATATTCGAGTATGCAAATTCAATGTAGCAGTAGCTATTAGAATAACATTTCACCATTCTGTCTACTGATTTATCTACGTGCAATTAATCTGAAATAAACTCAAAATATTTTCTGTGTACTTGTAGGAGCAGTATGGGGATGACTGAAGCATTGAGATTGCAGGTAGAACTCCAGAAGCAGCTTCATGAGCAACTTGAGGTGTGTTGGAAGCTATGCATTGTTTTTGTATCTGTATACAAATTTACAACTGTTTACATGCTGGGAACTGGGTAGGGTGCTCAAGGAAATGTAGTATTGTGAGGGTGAAATAAACTGAAGTCATACTTTTTTCTTGTTTTACCTGCTTTTCTTGGTGACAAACATTAATACTCAATTGATGAATCCATGTTCGGATAAGGAGAGGCAGAAAAAAGCTAGAGAATCGGTGGGTGGGGGGTTTCACATGTTCTGATGTCATATTCTTTCATGCAGACTCAAAGAAAGTTGCAGTTGCAAATTGAGGAACAAGCAAAGTACCTTGAAAAGATGTTTGAGCAACAAAGGAAGATGGAAGACAACAAGGTCAAGCCGACATCGTCTACCTCAGATGAGCGTAACAAAATAGGAACCAGCACTCCTATGGATGAAGGTTCACAAGATGCAAGTTTGAAACAGAATGCTCAAGAACCTGCAACTCATGAGAATCATGATCCCCCAGGTGATGCTGATTCTGGTGCTCTACCCACAAAACGAGCAAGGACAGGATAAAAAGGAATATTTCTGCTCCAGGAATTGTCTCGCCTTCCAAGCATTGATAGACAACATGTATTTATAGTAGGATGAACCGAGCAGACTCGAATCAGGAAAATCTTAAGAGTTCTAGTTTCATTGTTATATTATCTAAACTTGACATGCCTGCTTTTATTCAAAAGCGAAGACTTGGTGGCTTAAACTTTACCAAGTTTCCTGATTGTATTCTCGGACTAGGTAAGGACTTAATTAATAATAGATGGAATACTGTTCCAATCAATGTATTGATGTTTTTCCTCTACTTCAACAATTGATCGATATCTTGTATAGATGTACAATGTATAAATAATCTCCAAAAATGGCCGTCGAGTTTTTTTTTTCCTTACAGAAGAAACACAAAGATTGAAACTGTAATGAGATGGGGTTGCAAAAAGGTTTACATCGAGTATTGCAGACTGGTGCCTTCAACTTTCAAACAACGTCCTCCATTTTGTAAAATGATTAGTCACGTTTTTCCTTTCTCTATTAGGTAATACACCCTAGTCCAGTTGGGATTAGGATTGCGGACCGAATTTAAAATCCTAGTCGGGATTAGGATTCCTCTTCCTAGTTGGAATAGGTGTATAATCCTTATATATATGTCCTAGCTCCAAGTTCGAGTAGAAAACTGGAAAGCCGATTTTCTTCTTTTGAATTTGATCATATACAATGGCTTGGTGGGATAGGGATATAGAGCTCATATTCATTCAGTTCAAAGATGTGCCTGTTGCATACTCGGTGGAGCTTGGTTCAAAAGATGAAACGGTGAACGATATCAAAGAGAAGATAAAGAAGGAATACCCTGATGGTAGACACCTTAAGCCACAAGAAACCCTTGTTTACAAGAATCAAGAACTCAAGGGTGGAGACCTAATCACCGAGTATCATCTTCCCAAGAACACCCTTCTTCATGTAGCTGAGAGGAACGCTGTCGCCGCTCCGATGAGTCCTAAGAATGTCAAAGAGAAAGAGGAAGAAGGTCCTTGGGATTTGGGTGGTGTTCAATCAGTGAAACAAGGGCAACTTCAGCCGGTGGATTTGTTAACAATGGACGAGCCATTTTACAACAACCCTATTCTCAAGCCTAAAGAGATGTACGCCAACAGAAGTTCTAGTCCTCCAGCTCCCAATCTCAATGGTTTGCGTCGAAAAATGGTCGTTGAGGATGAGACGACTAGGGTTTGTGACAAGAGAGCTCGAATTAGTACCCTACCTAACGAGACAACTAGGGTTTGTGACAGGAATTAGGTTTTATAATCACTAGGTTTTGACTTGACCAAAAAAAAAATCACTAGGTTTTGTACTCAACGTTAAGCATAGAAAAGTGGTCTATGCCCACATTAAGAGGGTATTTTGGTAAAAGAATTCTATTTTGACCCGAGACTATTTTGATTGACAAACTTGGGAAATTTATTGTATATATGCACGATGCAATACATATGTAGATACACGATACAATCTCTTAACCGTTCATAATAATTCATATGTTCTTGTGTTATTTTAATGGAAAAATAGTCCAAATAATTGTCTCACCTTTTAGAGAAGCTAATTTTTAGTATCTCAATTTTAGAAAATTTCAAAATAGTATCTCAAGTTCTTGAACCCAACCTCCTAATTCCACAATCACGACGGTGACAAGTCTGCTTCTCCGACAGCGGCGTTTCTCTCTTCTCTCATCTCCAACGGCGCCGCCGCTCTTTTCTCTTTGTCTCTCTCGTCATCTCTGACAATGGTGCTTCTCCTATTCTTGACCACAGCGCTTCTCCCTTCTCTCACTACACCAAATACGGTGTTTAGAGACAACCCAAAAACGTCCCTAAAAATACATTAGGGACTAATATACAATAAAATTCATCCTTAATAGAATGAGTAACGTTTACTCATCCGTCTCTAATACCTACTAGGGACAGTTGAAACCAAAAATCCGTCCCTAGTATTGTTGCTCTGACACGTGTACAAAAGCAATCACTGACAATTCAAACCGCCTCTATTTACTTTAGAGACGGACATTTATTATTATTAATGCATTTGATCCGCTACAAGCCAGCCTACAACAACAACCGAATATAATCCAATCCGATTCCGTTTTCTTTTTCTCTTGTTGGGTCAAATTTACTATATATCTATTTATCGTAAGGACTACAATTTCGCATATCGAGGATATTTCGACTGTCTAAAAAATGGATATTTTAATGGAAATATTAGAAAATATCGAAATGATTAAACTTTCGAGGGAAAAATAGGAAAATATAATATTATCTTTGAAGCGTATTAATACATATAAATGTACGTAAGCAAACAAAACACATGTCAGCATCGATGGTTGAGGAGACATGAGACGTTTTGGTGCACCTTGGACTCTTGGAGGACAAATGTTCGAATACCCAGAGCTACTCCTCCTCTTCCCTTTTCTTTAAATTTTTCAGATCTGGCCCCCCTTTGAGTCAAAAATTCAAAAGTTATTGAGAATTTCTCACGATATCCTCTTGGTACCTCTAATAATTTTGCATATATACCTTCATTTGGAAGAAGAAAAGGTATAAAAGAAATTTAAAATTGGAAGAACAAAGGGTATAAAAGAAATTTAAAATTTTATAAAAATATGGGATGTGCATTAAACAAATTAGAGTGTGTAAATAAAATTTACCATGACAAAATTGTCTTTGAGTTAAAAAAAAGAAAAAGATTTGAATTACAATCGTGTATAGCATATATTCGAGTAGCATTTGGACTAAACTCTATGCCCAGCTATTATTTGCGACAAATATTAATTAATTATACTAAATAAATTGCAGCTTCATTATTTTTATTGGGTTATGAAATCCATACACCAAAAATTGAAATTCACACATCATTTTTCTTTTTTTAGTAACATAAATTTTGTCTTTTTAGTGAATTAAACTTTGTCTTTTTATGAATGTGTTGACCAAAAAAGAAAAAAAAGGTGTGTGAATTTCAATTTAGGGTGTGTGGATTTCACATCCGTTTTTATTGGTCAAACAACAAGTGAAATGCTGTAACTTTTGTGAGTCGAACTCACGATCTCTTACATACAGAGGGGAGACTAATGTCACTAGACCCAATGGTATTGGGCGTGAAAGTTCCCTCTTTAGGCCTAGTTAGGCTTAGTTTGGTACAGATTCGCTTTTAAAAAAAATCAGCTTTTAACTTAACTTTTAGATTTTATTGTGTTTGGTAAATTAAAAAAAAACAAATTTTTTTTTGAAAATTACAGATTAGTGGAAACATATTTTAGAAGCAGCCTCGAGGATGCTCTTAGAAGCTGATGTTGATAAAAACATTAAAAAATAATATTTTATGTCTTGACAACACTTTTAAAAGTAATATATAAACATAAAACTGTTTTAATTCATTATTCACAATTCAAGATAAGCAATTTTTATAGAAAGTCATAACAATCTCAAACTAGCCCTTAATGACCAAATTCTAAAATTGATTCTGTTTTTTTTTTAATAGGTGGAACCAGGGAAGTGATTGACCAAAATGATTTAATATTCTAGCCATATAAAAAAAGTAAGCAAAGAAAAGCACCCAGTACAATATTTAAAACTGTATCTCTACTCTTATAATTGGAGCGCAGTTTTAAGATTTGGTGTCAAAAACTTCATCAATAATTTGAACTGTCCAATATACCTACGTTAAAGATAATATAAATTGAAAGAAATAACATATGTAAGGGTAAATGTGGTAAATCACAAAAAAAAAAACAAAACAAAGCGAAAACAATCAAATCATCTAAACGTGAATTGTTAGTTTTCAAATTTTGAACTGCACCCTTTTTTTACTGGGGAGAAAAAAGTGGCAGATAGGGATGGGATAATTTATAATTTTTTATTTATTTTAATATGTATTGGAAAACAAAACTTTATATTAAAAAAAAAAACTAATTGGCAAGCGCGCAGCGCATGGTCTTTTTATATAAAAGTATAAAACCGATCTTGTGTCTTCCTTTTTTTACGGGAGAGAAAAAAATGGCAGATAGGGATGGGATAATTTATAATTTTTTTCATCTTCTCACAAGCTACTCTGCATACAGTAGATTTCTCGCAAGCTTGAATCAGTCTTGTGCTTGTTGATCTAATGGACGAGCCTTCCTCTTCTTCTTCGTTGCCCACAGATGTCTTCCTCAATTTTAGAGGCGAGGACACCCGAAACATCTTTGTCTGCCATCTTCACAGAGCTCTGGTACGGGAAACACTCCAAGTCTACATTGATAAGCATGATCTACAGAAAGGCGACGACCTTGAGAATCTACTGGAAGGCATTGCCGGATCAAAGCTTTCAATTTTAGTTTTCTCTGAAAACTACGCGACTTCCACTTGGTGCTTGAAAGAACTGGTGCAGATCCTGAAATGCAAGAAGGACCAGAACCAGATTGTGATGCCCGTTTTCTACAAAGTAGATCCTTCCGACATTCGTAAACAGAGGGGAAGTTTTGGTGAAGCTTTTGCTAAGCATGAAAGCGACTGCAAAGGAGACAAGGAGTTGCTGCAACAAGTGCAGAGCTGGAGATCCGCTTTAGAGGAAGCTGCCAACTTATCTGGCTTCGATTCCAATTCCAAAGATTATGCGTACGTATCTTAATAACTCTTCCTCCTCTTAATTGGCAGTAGTTTTTCCACAAAAGAATTCAAAAATGGTCGTCACTCTAGTTGCATCTATTATAGTTGTTGTTGTCGTCGTGGTTGTTACAATGGGACCTTTTTCTGTGTCAAATTAACACCTGAGTTCAAATACAAACGCCGAGTCAGTTTCAGAAAAAAAAAAAAAACACCGAGCCAAAAAAGGAAAAAAAAAAAAACACCGAGTGGAATTTTGGGGTTGGATGAATCCTGCAAAAGTGCAAAATCATAACAAACTAAGTGCAGACACTATGAGCTTAATTTATTGGTCTAATCTAACATGTACATTTAACTGGAGGCCTGCTTTTGGTACGGTGTTGGTGATACTAGCTAGGTATATTTTCTTATTAGCAACCTTAATGCATCAATTCGTGGACCTTCTCTGAGACTTGACTGCATATTGCTTTTCTATTTTTGAAGGGATGATGCCGGGCTTATTGATGCTATTGTCAAAAAAGTGTTCGATAAAGTGAACTCGATACCTCCTCATACAGAGGATGGCTTTGTTGCAATGGATTCCCATCTGAATGAAATGAGACGAAAAATAAATGCTGTGCCGGATGGTGTTGTCTATGTCGGAATATGTGGCATGGGCGGCATAGGCAAGACAACAATTGCTCATGCTGTTTTTAGAGAAATTGCTCATCAGTTTGACCACTGTTGCTTTCTTGAAGATGTGAGGGAACGCTTCACGAAGGGGGTAGTACAGTTGCAACGTGAATTTTTAGAAGGAATGTTCAAGAAAAAAGAACACAATGTGGACGCGGTCTACATGAAGATGATGAGAAGGCTAGCTAACAAAAAGATCCTAGTTGTTCTTGACGATGTACTCGATTCACGCCAGATGGATACTTTACTTGGTGGAAGTAATCGTTCATTTGGTGCTGGAAGTATAATTATTGTAACAACTAGAGATGAACATGTAGTGCGTGGATTCGAGATATACAAGCCCACCTCACTAAGTGTTCGCGATTCTCTGAAACTCTTCAGCCAGAATGCTTTCAGCACAGACAAACCCTCTGGAAAGTATGAACATCTCTCAAGGTGCATAGTACAATATGCACAGGGTCTACCCTTAGCTCTTATACTATTGGGAAAGTTACTCCGTAAGAGAAGTGTATCTGATTGGGAAGGTCAATTAAATAAATTGAGGAAGCAACCACACCCAGGAATTAAGGAGGTGCTTCAAATAAGCTTCGATGGACTACAAGATGAGTATCAGAAGAACATATTTCTGGATATTGCATGTTTCTTTAAAGGGATGGACAAAGACTATGTAACAATAGTTCTTGAAAATTGTGGCTTCTATCCCAGGGCGGACCTGAATGTTTTAGTTGAAAGAGCTCTTCTAACTATCTCAGATTCAAATAAGCTTGAGATGCATGATTTACTACACGAGATGGGGAGGTACATTGAATCCTCTACAGAAGATGGAAAGCGAAGACGATTCTGGAGTGAACATGTTGAGCGTGTGCTGACTGATAAAAATTCGGTATGTTAATCCTTTGCTAACCTTTTTCAACTATGACTAAAAGCAAATTCATGGGAAACATGTATTAAGCTTATAAAAATTTCATAAATAAGGCTCCTCAACACTCTGACTTAATTCCGTTCTTTTTTTCTTAGGCGGCTACAGAAGCAGAAGGCTTGATGATCACCCTGCCGGACAAGGAAGACAGATTCTTCAAAGCCACAGCATTTGAACATATGACGAAACTGAGGTTGCTCATGTTCATGTACCGGGAATGGTACTATGGAGCTGACGGGAAACATGACCTGATTGGGGACTTCAACTTTCTTTCTTCTGAGTTGAGAGTTTTCATCTGGCATAAATACCCCCTACAGTGTTTGCCATCCAGCTTTGACCCCAAGAATCTTGTTCACCTTGACATGCACTCCGGCCGCATTGAACACCTTTGGGAAGGACCTAAGGTAGATGAATAATTGTTTATATACTAATTCATGTATTTTAGGTAGATGTCTTATATTAATGCACATTATTTTGCTGCTTGTGCTGGCATGCAGCGTGCGAACAACTTGAGAATCATCAATTTGATTGGCTGTCCACTTAAAGAGACTCCCGACTTGACTGAGGTGCCAAATCTTGAGAGCCTAGTTATGGGAGGGGGTATTATTGGAGGTCGCCCAAGTTTCACTGAGGTTCACCCATCCATTTTAGGTCACGAAAACCTTGTATTTTTGAGCTTAGCTGGGTGCCATGAACTTAAGACACTTCCGAGAAGAATTCTCATGAAGTCTCTCAAAACCCTTGATCTTAGCCACTGTGTAAACCTTGAGATGTTTCCAGAGATTTCTGAAGATATGAAAGCACTGTCAGTGCTTAGCTTATATCAAACTGCAATTATGGAGCTACCATCGTCAATTGAACGGCTCCGGGGGCTTCAATCATTAGACATGACATTCTGCAGGAAACTTATCCGTCTTCCAGATAGTATCTGTAATTTAGCAAAACTTAGATCTCTCAAGCTGAAAGATTGCTCAAAACTTTCCAAGTTGCCTGAGAACATTGGGAATATGGATTCTCTGTTGGAACTTGAAGTAGACCTAGGTGGTTTAGAACAACTTCCAGTCTCTATCTTACGTCTGAAGTTAGGTGGGCGGCTATCGTTTCATGGTTGCAAAATGGCGGCTCCCTTTTCATCATGGCCATTATCAATAGAAGATCGTTGTACTGATGTGGTACATCTTGATTTCAGCGGTTGCAATATGATGAAATTGTCAGATGCTATTGCTTGTTTTCCTTCATTGAAAGTATTAAAGTTGTCAAGAAACAATTTGGAGCGCTTACCTGCAGCCATGAAAGAACTGGGTTGCTTAGAAAGGCTTGAATTGGATGGCTGCAAGAGACTGAGATCAATACCAGAGCTTTCGTCAACAATAAGTTACATAAATGCACAAAACTGCACAGCTTTGGAAACGGTTTCGGCACCACAGTCTCCCTATGAAATTGGTCGGTGCTTCATATTTTCTAATTGCTGTAATCTGGTACATGAAGATGTTTTTAAAGACATTGTAGGAACTCATTTCCCCCCTCAGGTATATATTTAAAACTGATCGACTATTTTCTTTTCTTTCGATACATTTCGGCAATGCAGAAGAAGCTAAAGTATTTTATGTTTTTTGTTTTTTGTTTTAGGGCAATCCTTCCCGACCCTTTTATTTCTCTTGTCCTGGAAGTGAAATTCTAGGGCAGTTCATCCATAGTGAGGGGTCTTCCGTAACTGCCAAGCTACCACCAAATTGCTTTGACAACAAGTTTTTGGGGTTCGCTATAACCGCCATTACTAATAACCCCCAAGGTGTTGATTACTACAATTTGATTGTTCGATGTTTCTTCACCTTCAAAGGAGATCAATGCCAGTACCGTTCCAGTTTCTATTTGTTCGATAGTCATTTTGACAGTCTATGCCGCGATTGGCTCAAGTCAAGTCATATGTTGGTAGGATATGTGCCATGGTCTGAATTTGGCATTAATGGAGAAAAAGTGAACGAACGTCACTACACTGAGGCCAAATTTGAGATAGAATTATTGCACTCTGAAGTGGGTGATGTGGTGATGACCAAGGCAAGATTCGACCCCAGCATCGAAAGGTGTTTCCCGGGCATCAAAAGGTGCGGAGTTCAATTCTTTTTTGCCAACAATGAGGATAAGGAAGTTATATATCAAGATTTTGGGGAACCAATGGTACAAGTCCTTGATAATTCTGAGATCAGGAGCCTTGAGGGCTGCTCAGCTGAAGCCAGTTGTAGTGAAATCACTGGTCACCCTTCCGATGAGGAGGAGCGATTCCTTAAATTATCCGAAGTTTTTGAAGGTGCATACAGAAAACCCAGCCGTTACATGAAAACTGAGGACAACGAGGATTCATCTGGGAAGAGGTTAATTCTCTGTCTTTTTATGATCTTACGTTTTTTTTTTTTTTTGGTCTGAGGTTTTTGATAATGATAATGAGTTAACACCCCCTTTTCGATCACTTTTTTGCATCACAAATTTTTAAATTTTAGAATTTTATGAGTATATTATTTATACAAACTTTCAGCCAAACTAGTGATCATTAAGCTATCAAACTAGATGAAATCAATAAACAAACCAAATATATCACTGAAAAAGAAATATTTGTGAATGTTGTAAATTTGCATAGACAATCTGTCGAAAACTGAAAAGTTGACATTTGGATATGCCATCAAAAAGTGGATGGGATAAAAAAAAAATCAGGTAGTCCTTATTTTAATGGTCTTCCTTAACGAGTTTAGTGTCTATTAATAAGAATTTTAACGTTAAGACTTTGCAGGGAAACTTTGAAAAATTGGAAGCAAAAGGTGAAAGTTACATCAGGTCTGACGCAAGGGCATCTCGATGATGGTTTTAACTGGTCCATTGGGAGCTCGGGGATTGAGAGGTATTAGGACTTTTTATCATATTATTTAAAATTTCTTACATCAATTTATCACATTGAAACTGTAAATTATAAGCTTCGACTCGAACTCTTCTGCAAGTCCTTCTGCATCAAACATTGAGCTTTCACAGTCCATTGTTCTTCATGTAGTTATTCGTACATATGAACCGTCACTGCTTTCTTTCATTTGGATGAAATCTGTTTCCAATATTGAGCTCAATCTAGGACTCGAAATATTGTATACAGTTCACTGAAATTATTCACATCTGTTTCTGTTGGCAGATGTAAGTATCGATGTGCTCATGGACTTGGCTGTTGGGCGAAAGCCATAGTGCCAACTCCCATCGACCCAACCATCCGTAACATTACTTATGTCGGGAGGCACACTTGTTGGAAAACTCAACCAATGTTGACACACCAAGTAAGAATTACACTGGGTATGGAGACTATTGGAGGTCCTTTTGATGGCTTTCGGTGGACGAAGTATGACCAAAGGGACATACTAGGAAGCAGATACCCAAGGTACGGCTTCAGACATCTCTCTTTAGTAAATGCAGTAACGTAGGAACAATATATTTGTTCTTGATTTTGTATTTCTCTTGGTTAAGGTCTCGTATGAAACTAATTTCACATAAACAGTACATTTCAAGCTTGATCCGTTTGATTTTCGTGTAACATTAGATTGTTTGCATTTAGCAGAGAGTATTACGTATGCAATCCTGAAGAATACGGAGGCTGCATGGCCGTAAAGGAAGTGCAAAAATCAAATGATCAGAGATTCCTTAGAATTACTTACACCGGAAGGCACACATGTACGCTACCCTCCACGGGCATCGGAGGGAGGACTGATAGCAGTACCTCCTTTGCCAGTAGTGCATCATCAGGTTCTAGTGAAGAAATTGCCGAATTACTGAGATCACTAGGACCGGATCTTGAAGGGATAGTCAACTTTCTTAACAATGCTGACAATCAGATTGCATTACGAGATGAATTCTCACGGGCTAGGGTACGTTTCTCATAACCCGATTTTTATATGTTGAGCCAACTTTCTTATCATATATAATTCTAACACTGATCTATTGATCTAGTTGAAATGCTAATTAACCCTCCACTTTGAATTAATTCTTTTACAGTACTATTGCTCCTAATTGTATCAATAGAAATATAAAATCAACAGGAAAGGAACGTTGCTGATTATTTTGGTTCTAAACACTTTCAGGGTGTCAATGATATGGAGAATAATAATAACAACGTGACAGGCTGTTTATGCTGGTTCAGGAGTCTCTGGAATTTCATGACCTCAAAGAAAAATACCCCAGAAATCCATGAAGACGAGGAAGGCCAGTGATATTGTGCTCGTGATCATCGAGAGCGAGGCTACATATATAAGTTGTGTTTTATATAAGATACTAGTAACAATAAACTGTTGAGTAAAATACATGGAATACTTGCACAGAATACAAATTCACTGAGTATTGAATACATTTGGATACAAATTAGCTAAGTTCTAAATGTAGCTTCGGTAACACCTGCATCGCCTATACCAATCATATTGGTACAAGTCTCATCAGAAAGTCCTTTTGCCTTTAACTGCAACCCTTTTTGCCAATTTCTGTTTGCATCTCAACCTACAAAAGAAAATAGGTCACTTATAAGTGGTCTGTAAGATTGTAGCTGCAAACTGTATTGATGCATAGAAAAAGATTAATTGTGTCTGCTGAGAACCCTTGCTAATATCCAAGTTCGCTGCTCACAGGTGTACCTGTTGCTCTGCTGTTCTTTACATGGATAATGAACTTTGAAGTAAAAACCAAAGAATTTAATGGACTTTTAAAAGAATTCTAGAAACTAAAAGCTGTATGAACAAAAAAGAACACCTAGATGGAATACAACATCAGTCTATGCAGCAATAGTCAAGCACTTATACTAAATGATCACTATTATGTATCTATCATTCTATCAATTTATAGACAGAGAAGCCATCAATCAAACATTTTAAAGCAAATGTAAGTGCAGCTAATAATATAGCATGTAAAGGTTTCCTGATCAAATAAAAATAAAAATTACATATAAGAAAAGGAAAGTTACGTATCTCTGATAAAAAAAAATTATAAATCTAGAAAAGAAAAGTGACTGGACAAGGAAATGAATGCATTAGAATAACACAGAACCTTATTTGGGTGCTGACTGCTTATATCTGTTTCTTCAACTACACTTTTAGCCAAAATGGAGGATCTGTTTCCTCTCTTGTAATTTGTGGCCTTTCTTCCTTAACCATGTTTAAATTCTGGACCAAAAAAGAAACATTAGACTAATAAATGGGAATAAACATTAGTCTTCTCTTTAAGTGTCGAGGCAGACATTTCCTTTCAAGTAGAAAATACCTCCGACAGAACTTATAACATGGGAGCAGCATTATCTAGACACAAACTTAGAGCAAGACAGAATAGTGTACCTTGGTCTTGCACTTGACCTTTTGAGAGATGTGTGGGAGAAACATGAAATGTGAACATAATGCCGCGCCACTGGGAAATCATCTAAAGTCTTAGGTACTTGATACAGGCATCTACAATAGGTGAATCCGTAAGGAGTAACGAATCAATGAAAAATCCTAGCTTACCTCAGAATGGCATGGCAATGACGACAAAGTGCAGACATTAGTTATCTCACTTATCTCATAATGGTAAAGGTATCAAGAAAATTTAGTCAGCTAGAATTTCCAGGACTGAATTTAACTATATATGCACCCAAGCTTGCCAAAGTCAAGCTTGGCAATCACTGAGTGGGAAATAAAAAGACCAATTTTTGAATAGTTAAAAACAATAACAAATAACTTCATCAATGCATGAAAGCCACAAGGAATGGTTTAAGGCATGCAATGTAAAATTTCCGTAATGTAGCAAATGGCAAAATGATTCATACAGGCAAAATGATGGTAGAACATATATGAATACCTAAAGGACATCCAAGCATGTGTAGTACTCTAGTTGCTAATCCAAATAAGAACGCAATTGATTCCCCAATCATATTTACAGAAAGCCAACAGGCAAGTAAGAACAAGTAAACAAAACATATGATGAAATTACAACACATCAATATAAAGCACTTCTAAGCAAAACTAGCATTCAATCTCTAATCTCTAAACACTAAGAGCAAGTACGTAGCTGAAATACAACGGAACACATATATTACTGAACCAACAGGCTTGGAATTCAAAGCAGTCAAATCGTCTATCAATGTCACACCCTGAATTTTGGATAAATAAAAATTCCAAATTCAAGGCATGATAACTAAAAAAAAAAAAA
>NC_020496.1:1123678-1185597 GCF_000184155.1 Fragaria vesca subsp. vesca | reverse complement strand
TTTACAACACTTTAGTTTTACAATTTGTGAAAAGAATAATTTGAAACAGGTAAACCTCCCTCAATACTCACAAAAATCTAGAAGTAAACCCAAAGAACAAGCCTAACTGCCGCAGCCTCAACTCTGCTAATCCTGACCTACAAAAACAACCTCTACACCATGGATTGGTGCACCGGGTTGTAAACAACAAACCCGGTAAGCTTTAAAAGCTCGTATGAGTAAATCTCTAACAACATACTCAACCCAACAACACATAAGGTAAACACCAAGAGTTCATGCATTAAAAACAAATTCAGAAAAACACTTACAAACAAGAGAAATCGAAATGAGAAATTAAGAAAACACAACAATTCACAATCACTCAAAATCATAAATGAAATCCTGCAAAAAGAATAGTTCAGGAGATACTCAAAACAAGGAATTTAAATCACATCACAAAAGAACATCACCCAATCATTTCTCTACTCTTACTTATGGGTTTGTCAACGCATAGTCATCCCCCATAAGTAACTAGACAAACACGTACTTATGGGTTCGTCAACACTTAGTCATCCCCCATGAAGTACCGACTGACAGACTAGAGCTCTATACTGACCATAACCAATCACCCGGCCAAGGCTTGGTTCCCGGTCCACCACGAAGGCTCCTAATCTAATGCACACAATCACCACTAAGGCACAACCACAACGAATGCACAACAGCCACGAAGGCACAACCACAACGAATGCACAACAATCACCACGAAGGCACACATTCTATTACTCTCCCATCGTAACACTTATCAATCACAAAATAATAATATCATCATAACCGTAACCAATCACCCGATTAAAGGCTTGAAACCCGGTTTGACTATTTAAACATCAATTCAACATCACACTAACACATTATCATAACGTGTCTTTCACACATAAACACGTGGATATAAATATTTAAAACAAGAATAATTCTACCAACTCTAATTATTACTCATGATCATAAGTCCTTTTGAAAGATTATACTATTAACAGAAAACTTGTTTTCACTTACCATGAGCCGTTGACGATCAAGCTCATTTATATTTAAAAACAAAATCATTTTCTTTCAAGGACAACTTCACAATTAGCAATAATTATCATCATCATCATGAAAATCATCATCATAATAATTATCATAATAAATAGGCCACAAAGTGGACTTTAGTGAAATTTTACTCACCTTAACTCCCGCTGCGTCTTCATAAGCACAAACGCAAGCGTCTAGCTTAAAAGCAAACTCCACAAGTTACCCTATTTAACACAAATATTAACCTTAGCAACCAAACAAACTAAGAGTAACATTTGCCCTCTTAACCCATAACTAAAATCTGAAGGTTTGCCCAAAGGAGGGCAACTCTCCTTCAAGACCTCCCAAGGTCCTCGATCACCCAAAACTAAACCTCCTATAATTGCCAAAAACGGCTCCTACATTTGAAAACACAAAATCATAACACCTCATCGAAAACAACTCCAACATTAAGCATTACAAGATCTCAACCTAGTCTTATAATATATCAACGTGCTCACAACAACAAGAACTAGCTAACCCTTGCAACTGCACCTACACATCCTTCCAGACGCGCCGCCACGCGCCACCACAGGCGGCGGCGAGTGGGCCCCACGCGCCACCACAAAACTTTCGAATTAGGGCAAACTCCCAACACAAAACTTGTAGAATACTACAAGGGGGACACTTTTCATACCTGAAGGTCCAACCAGTTCGGCCGGAATCTGCCGGAAATCACTGAAAACTTGTCGGAAAATTTTGGAATCCACCACCGCCACTCTCTGCCGTGAGTCGCGCTCCAAGGCCACCAGAAGTCGAACCAGGATGCCAAGGGCCTTCTATCCCGACCGGTCTCCCGCCTTGTCGCCGCCCCCGGATGTCTGAAACCCGACCGGGTCTCTAACCCGAACTTCCGAGCTTCGGGTCACCACCTCGGGACCGAAACGGCACACATCACCACCACAGGTCAGCTCGGACGGAGGAGAGGAAGAGAACCCGACCGGTGCCGGCGTCTAGGTCGGTCGGAGGTGGCCGGAAAAGCCGGGTCGGGTCACCGGGTCCGGTCGGGTCGGCTGGAGGACTTCGAATTCTCTCAGGATCGGACAGAGAGAAGGAGAGGGAGGAAAATCTGGTTTCTGAAAAACTGAGGACCCAAACTGAAAATTTCCTATTTAACCTAAATATTCCCGAAAAGCCACAACTTCCGCTGACCATAACTTCCACATACGAAGTCCGTTTTACGCGTGCCACGTGTCTACGAACTCGTATCGTCGTGCTCTACAACTTTCGTGAAGGAAGTTTCTCGAGAAACCCAACAGATTTAAAAGTCAACTTTTGACCCTTTAGAACCATAAGACCGCTTCGGGTAATTATGCGTCCAAACGCTTCCGCTCTTCCTTCGTACCTCAAAACACACTAACTTCTAACTCGAAAATTCTCAATTAATATTAGAAACTAATATCAAATTTCCGGGGTATTACAATCAATCTATTCACCTCCGCAACCTCCTAATGAGAAAGCATGGGAGCCACAGAGCCTACATTTTCAGCAATCAAAACCTTATATCAATACTAAACAAATCAAACAGAGAAGCCATCATCAACCAGAGTCAGCACCCATTATAAACATGGATACAACAAGAATTCACTTTGACTAAGCATTTATCTCCATAATTCATGAAACTGACAGTAAATATTCTACACTTTCACTGACCCCAGTAAGGAGTAATTTGATTTACACATTGACAAATTCAACATCTAGGAACCAAAATCACAACTAGATCGAAATCGAACACAAAGAAGATTAAATTCAAGCATCAATTAACCACAACACAATCAAAACAAATAAATGGAGGTCAATTGGAGACTATCACAATCAAACTAAATCACAGACTAATAAAAAACACTCAACAAGATTATAGAACACTTAGAATTGTAATTTCATTTTCAAAACTCGTCGTCTATGCCGTTAATTTTTTAACGGAGCTAACGGCTCCAGATACTAATATTTAGTCAAGGTGATAACGTGAGATACTGTTTTGAAGTTTTCTAAAGATAAGATACTAAAGTTTTACTGCTCTAAAAGGGTTAGACATTGTTTGAATCATTTTTCCTTTCCATTTCAGGTCTCAGATGCAACTCTCGATTTGAAGAACAAAAACTTTCAAAATGCATATAACCAAACACATCTTTCATCAGCACAAGCAACATTCATGGTTTCAAAACCATATCAACAACAGAACTGGTCATTGCACAAAAGTAACTAGACTAACACTTCACCATTAATTTGTTAGTTTTCTTATTTACCTAGTTTAATTAATCTAGTCATAAAAGAAGCGGTATCCAACCAGTGCTCGAGTTGTCTAGCATAAAATTCGTATGTCTAGGCTGGACAATCTAACGTTCGAGTCTCAACTCCCACCTCTATATGGCTAGTAGATTAGACGCAACTTTAGGTTGGTGAATTCGTGACCGGAGATTAGTTACATTTTATACATACATAAATTAGTCCTATATACTCTTTTACACCTCAATCTTGATACAAACTTGTTAGGTGATTAGTTAATCTAGCTTTGCTAGTCATACTTACAAATACACCCTCTTGTGGAGGAGGTCAATGAGCGTTTTACTATCTTGCTACCCATCTTGTGATGAAGATGACACCCAAAAATAATACATACACATAAAAAGAATACTTATACGTATACGTATACATATCCTAATAAAGACTCACTTCGCTCCTTCTTCTTCACCCAAAAAATTAACATGTAGAAATCTTTTAACAATTTTCCAAACTTAGTTTGTGAATCAAGACACCTATCATGTACAAGCAGAAACAATATATAAAGCAGGAACAAACAATATATCAAAGTAGGGATAATACGTTATGGAGTATGGAGTAATCATAGACCTCGAGCATTCTAAATCCTAAGAAACAAAAAGCCTAGCAGCCACAAGGTTACAAGTTAGTGGAAAGATCCTGACATCTAAAACCTTTCCATTGAGTACGAGCCCCAACTACTACCTGCAGAGTTCCTTGGCCATATCATTGATTGAGGTGGGAGTTGGGACCAAAAACAGAGATTAAAATAGAAAACGACAACCTGCTGTGGTGGTGATGAACACCACATATTGATCACATGCAACCAACATATCCATTTGGATCTCTTCCGTCTATTTCATACTGCAAGAAGTGTCATCAGCCAAAGAGGTCTAGGTGAAAACTTGACAACAACCTCGATACAAGCATAATAGAGTTGTACTAAATATATATATATATGATTCTTCTCGGATGCACCGGTGGTTTGATGCGGATTTTCATTTTTATATTATTTTTAAAGAGGAAAAATTTAAAATTAATAATAGTTAATATGTATTAATTACACCTAATTTATAGAAAGAATTATGTAAATGTTGCTTAGAATTAGGATCTTTTGCAATTAATTATCATTAATGTCTAATTTATTCAATTACTTAATTTATTTTATAGACTTAATTAGGAGGGTAAAAAAAATTAATTATAACATTATTATCCTCTATACTCTTTTTATTTTAAATGTCAACCCCCCTCACCCTTAATATTTAAAATTCAAATTCTGGCTCCGCCACTGAAAACGACGTGATGGAAACCTGGTCATGAACACCACATGTTGACCACATGCAACCAACATATCCATATGGATCTCTTCCGTTCTTACTGTAAGAAGTGTTATCAGCCAAAGAGTGAAAGAGGTCTAGGTGAAAACTTGACAACAACCTCGATACAAGCATAATAGAGTTGTACTTGCATACCTTGTGTATATATATAACTCGATTAACTCGATTTAGATTTAGTTTTGATCGTCTTCCCGCTCGGAAAAATTGATTTGCTAGCTAGACCAAGAAAGATAATTATTTGACATAATTGGTTCATGTTTTCTGGGTTTAGAGATGTAAGAGAGAGACAGAGGAAGAATGTCATGGAACCCACATGGAGCTGCAGTTAATCTCTCTAGTCGGCACTTGTCCATCTCATTTGCGGACGTCACGGGTGTGACGTGTCCCTTCAATCCCCACGAGAGTCCAGAAAGGACTCGGCTTCTCTGCTTGGAGGAGTCTTGTTAAGATCTGCTTGGATTTCAATACCAAGCTGCCACGTCACCAAAAATAATCCAAGGGCTCTTGGTGAAAAGCTCAAGATTGGGACCGAATAGCTACAACTTGTTCAAAACTTTATGCTCTCCTCTGCCCATTTTGCCGGCGATTAATGCAGTGTTCTTCTGCAGTATAGATAATTGTTCAAGATTGAAACTTTGATTCAATCTAAAACGCTTATGATTTGAATTGAATTGGGGATTTTGATGATTTGAATTGAATTGGATATGTTGTTTTATATCAGGCATGGAGGTTGATTTTTGTTGCAGAAGGTACAGAGGTTGAAACTGAGAGTGAGGTTGAGACTTGAGAGAGATTGACCGAGAGAACAGAGAGTGAGAGAGTACAAAGAGGAGGAGACTAATTTCATATGGGTGGCCTCAGGTTTGGTTCTTTGAAATTTTTCACTGCTGGCCCTTGGATTGGTTTTAGATGAGGTGGCAGCTTGGTATTGAAATCCAAGCAGATCTTAGCAAATCTCCTCCAAAGCAGAGAAGCCAAGTCCCGAGAGAAAGAAGAAGAATGTGATGTAACCCACAGGGAGCTGCAGTTAACCTCTCTAGCCGGCACATCCGCCCTATTAATCATCCCCGGACGTCCTTCTTCGATCCCCACACGTCCTTCTTCGATCCCCAAATGTCCTAGCTCCAAGTTCGAGTAGAAAACTGGAAAGCCGATTTTCTTCTTTTGAATTTGATCATATACAATGGCTTGGTGGGATAGGGATATAGAGCTCATATTCATTCAGTTCAAAGATGTGCCTGCTGCATACTCGGTGGAGCTTGGTTCAAAAGATGAAACGGTGAACGATATCAAAGAGAAGCTAAAGAAGGAATACCCTAATGGTAGACACCTTAAGCCACAAGAAACCCTTGTTTACAAGAATCAAGAACTCAAGGGTGGAGACCTAATCACCGAGTATCATCTTCCCAAGAACACCCTTCTTCATGTAGCTGAGAGGAACGCTGTCGCCGCTCCGACGAGTCCTAAGAATGTCAAAGAGAAAGAGGAAGAAGGTCCTTGGGATTTGGGTGTTGTTCAATCAGTGAAACAAGGGCAACTTCAGCCGGTGGATTTGTTAACAATGGACGAGCCATTTTACAACAACCCTTTTCTCAAGCCTAAAGAGATGAACGTCAACCGAAGTTCTGGTACTCCAGCTCCCAATCTCAATGGTTCGCGTCGAAAAATGGTCGTTGAGGATGAGACGACTAAGGTTTGTGACAAGATAGCTCGAATGAGTCCACTACCTAAGAGACAACTAAGGTTTGTGACAGGAATTAGGTTTTGTAATCACTAGGTTTTGTACTCAACATTAAGCATAGAAAAGTGGTCTATGCCCACAAATAAGAGGATATTTTGGTAAAAGAAATCTATTTTGACCTGATACTATTTTGATTGATAAATTGGGGAAATTCTTGTATGCATGACGTATGTATACACGGTTGTACCAATTTATATATTTTTATGTTATTTTGATACATAAAGATTTTAAAATAACTTATTCCCTGAAATCAACATTTTTTTTTAAAGGGATAAGAATGTGGGTTTGAATTCTTCATGATCAATTTCAACGGATTGACAAATCTCATCTTTCAGAACCACTCTATATAAAAGGCACAAACGCCAAAGTTTGACTCCAAATTTTTGCTTCCGGTATTTTCTCCTGCAGCTAAAAAGGTCAGGTTCCTACCTTAAACTTGCTATGGACAATTGTTCTAGCCCTGACCCAGAGTCCAGTGCACCTTCAACCAAAGATAGAATTCGTTGGATACAAGAACTTCATGAAGCTTTTGTTGAAGCTGTCATCCAGCTTGGTGGTAGTGAAAGTGGGTAACACAGATTATCATATTCTTTTTTTTCATCATTATATCTTGTTATATTTCTACATTTCAGTAGGTCTGTAAATCACAAAGCTTCTTTTGTCATTGACTAATAACTTCAAGAAACAGGAGCCACTCCTGACGGTATCTTAGATGTCATGAAGAAGGCTTGACAATCTACCATGTAAAAAGTAAATTACAGGTATATCATAATATCAATAGCTCCATCCTTGACCAGTGCCTAATTTACATGATGGTGGTTAGTATATGTTTTGATGGAACTCCTTTTCTTATAATTTTCAGAAATATAGAACAGCCAGATACATACCGGAGTCATCAGAAGGTAATGCTTACCTCCTTTGTTCTTCTTATGACCTCAACAGCATTTTCAAAAGCTTTGATTTGCCAAAATAGTCATGTGACGAATTAGGATCTGCTGCTCGAGGATTTATCTAATTAGTCTTCTGGCAGTGATGGACTGCTTTTGGAATTAACTTGACTGTCATTTGAACTCTTAGCAACTAAGCGGCCTTGCATATTTCAGTATCTAGCTGGAGCAGTATGGGGATGACTGAACCATTATGGTTGCAGGTAGAACTCCAGAAGCGGCTTTATGAGCAACTTGAGGTACGCAGTTGGAAGCTATGCATTGTTTTTATGTCTGTATACAAATGTACTACTGTTTACATGTTGGGAACTGGCTAGGGTGCTCAAGGTAATGTAGTAATGTGAGGGTGAAATGAAATAGTCACACTTCCAAGGGGAGAGAGTCAGTGGGTGGGGGGTTTCACATGTTCTGATGTCATATTCATTCATGCAGACTCAAAGCTGCAGTTGCGAATTGAGGAACAAGCAAAGTATCTTGAAATGATGTTTGGGCAAAAAAGGAAGACGGAAGACAACAGTCAACAGGGTCAAGCCGACATCAGCTACCTCAGATGAGCATAACAAAATAGGAACAGGCACTCCACAACAGGGTCAAGCCGACATCAACTACCTCAGATGAGCATAACAAAGTAGGAACAGGCACTCCTATGGATGAAGGTTCACTAGATGCCAGTATGAAACAGAACGCGCGAGAATCTGAAACTCATGAGAATCATGATCCCCCAGGTGATGCTGATCTCCCCACAAAACGAGCTAGGACAGGATAAAAAGGAACATTGCTGCTCCAGAAATTGTCTCCCCTTCCAAGCTTTGGTAGACAACATGTATTTATAGTAGGATGAACCAATCGCACTCAATTCTAGTTTCATTTTTATATTATCTAAACTTGCAATGCTTGCTTTTAAATAAAAGCGAAGACTTGATGGCTTGAACTTACTCCCAGTTTCCTGATTGTATTCACTAGTTAAGAACTATCAATAATAGATATATCCAAATTTCCAATCAATATATTTATGTTTTTCCTCAACTTTGACAATCAAGGTCCTCTCCAAGATTAATCACATTTTTCCTTCTCTAATAGGGTTTTACACCCTAGTCCAGCTGGGATTAGGATTGCTCTTCCTAGTTGGACCAAGATTAAAATCCTAGTTGTGATTACAATTTCCTAGTTGGAATAAGTGTATAATCCTTGTATATAAATCCTAGCTCCAAGTTCGAGTAGAAAAATCGATTGCTATATGTCTGTGTACGGTATATATATCTCTATGTGTATTGTATGCTCATACTGTTTGGATGTTGATAGGTGTATGAACGATCTTGGCTTTTGTATTCATACCTTGTTTAGAATGAAATGATCATTTTTTGTGGTCAGAAATATTGAGGAACAGAGGTCATTTAGATTAATTGAGGCAGATGATGACTACATATGTATATATGAATGTAAATCAATCAACAAAAAGTTCATTTATATCACAGTGAGAGCTTACCAGAGCAAAGGCCACCAGAGGCGTATTCCAGTTGCCACTGCAGCTTCTCTGTTGAGAAGTCATAATTCAACTTGCTATGCATTCTAACAGGATGAACTGACTACATGGAGCTGGAGAGTGCTAATTGTTGCATCACACTTGGTTCATGAAGTTTGCCGGTGTCTGAACTCCATCTTTTGAAGTAAAACAACCCCCAAATTCTTGCATAGTCATACCAAAACAAAAGGTATGAAACTAAAAGAAAAGGGTAAAATATACAAAATCGAATTCCCTTAAACAACTGAAACCCTTCAAGTTCCCTTAAACACCAATGCAGACATGGAAAGATTCTATAGCAAACTAGAATGCATGTCAATTGGACAGCTCTATGACCTCTACTTTCTTCTCATGCCACTACTGTGAAGTACGAGAGATTTATCAAGGGTTTGTAACAAAATTTGGCTGGTTATTCTTGTATAATCTACTATATGTGGACTCAAACTACACATACATCATCAGACCCAGATTTGAGGAGGAACAAAAGATTTGAAAATGCATATAACCAAACAAATCTTTGTACATAGACATTTACATTTCAGGTTTCAGAAGCAACAATTCAAAGGAGGCATACAAAATTTAACTATTAGACTCTAGATTTGAAGTTGAACAAAAACTTTCAAAACGCATATAAACAAACACATCTTTCATCAGCGTAAGCAACATTCATGATTTCAAAACCATATCAACAACGAGTCATTGCACAAAAGTAAGCATCCATATCAGCTACATAAAGCACTTCCTACATAACAAGTCTTTGCCCTCAGATCAACCACATTAGTACTGTCCAGGTTTAAGCAATTATCTAACAACTATTTCTGTACCACATCTCTCAAGTTACAACTCAAAACCATACCCTACACCGAACACGCATCCAAGGCTCCAAACTTCATCACCTGTCACATGTTAATAACAAACAGGAAAATGTCAGTAAAAATTCTACCACGCTCTCTAGCATTGTCAATCAGAGCAAATGCAGTATCAACTTTCTGCGGTTGTAAATATTATAGAATTTGGAATTAGACACACATATATTACCTGGTTCCTCAGATGCTTGTGACACCCCTATCAAGCATATAAACCCATATTATTGCTTTGAAATTACATAAGATTTCATAAAACTATATGAAGTAAATATTCAAAAACAACAGTAAAGAACTACCAGTAATCTCAAAATGAAGCTTCTTCCATTTCACTTTTTGTCTCGCTCTTTTCCAACTTCTCCTTAAGATCCTCCCAATCCTTAATCATTCTGACAAAAAACAAACGGAAAGCTGTAAACTTTACTGAGAAACTGAAACTAAAAGAAGCAATTTCAGCTAACCCATGTAAGAATGATAGGGAAAGATGAAAACTTTAGCATGAAATGTTGGATAAAACCGAATTGTACCTTATGCCTTCTTTTATGTGAGCAGCCAATCTGGTAGCTACCTCCTTCTCTTGATTTTCCACTTTTTGAGTAAGATGGTTGAACTAGTAGGCGAGCAATAAACATGGTTGAGTCACAAGAGGATTCAATTTTGACATGGAAGAACTCATTTTGATGATGATGATGAGTGCGCTCTTACTATTCTGCTCTACAGTGAACAGTAGTGTGGAGAGAGAGAGAGAGAGAGAGAGAGAGAGAGAGAGNGAGAGAGAGAGAGAGAGAGAGAATGGTATTGAAGGCGCTGGCATTAAGTATTGTTTTCATTGTTGACACAAACAAAAAGTCAAGAGTTTTTTTTTTTGATGAACATAAAGTCTAAGAGTTTAATAATTTGGACATGTGTTTATTTTTGGTACGAAATACATTAACAAGAGGGTAGCGCAACCAAGGGTGTATTTTTTTTTTTTTGACAAGCTGAATAATTCAATAATGAGGTAAAAAGCCCAAACGACAAATCACAATGAAGGGAAAGCTCATGTTAGAGTGATTATTGCTAACACTCGCAATTGGCTTGATTCTCCACGGTAGTTGGATGGTATTGTTCAGAGTAATACTTTGGACATGTAATAACAGTGCCTTCACATTTTGGCTCCTTTTTGCATGAGCCTAAGTGAGAAAAGGAGCATTGTTTTAGTGTTATTGCAATGTTGTTTGGGAAAGAGGAATGTAGTTGGCCTGGTGAAATGAGAAGAAACGGAAATGTTTAACTTCGGACTTATAGGTTATGAGACAGTCGTTCATGAAATAAACATATAATAGAGTCATCTAGTTATCAAATGAAAAAGCAGGACCCTGCGTCCAGTTACTTTACACTAAATCTGCAAGTCGTATGCTTAACATCCTTAGTTCAGTGGCTCTGCCATATTCATGATCACCTGTTGCATGTAAATAACAGAAAAAAAAAAAAAACCTTAAAGGCAGCGATAGAATCAATTAGCATGTAATCAAAGGTAAGTCTTCCCTTATCATGTCACTTGGCTGAAAGGTAAAAGAAAGAAACAATGAAATCACATAGAGAAAAAAGAACAACAGCAAGAACTTGGGTTCAGGGTTAGTATTTGAATCAAACAAATCTCTTAATAGTTTCCTCATCTTCTCCCTATTTCTCAAGTCTACCCTACACTCTCTCTTCTAGAACTCTTATTGCTGCCTTATGAGTTCACTGATGTTTCTCACTTCATGTATTTCAAACTATTTCAACGACCATTTGCGCCTAATCATACAAATCCTACAAATTGTAGACAACCAACCAAATTATGTACTGCAATATGCCAAAACAACACATTTCCAGCTCTGCACTCTTTTGATATTCTTTTTGCTACCAATATATTCATAGCAAGTGGAACACAACTACCTGCATACCTCTATATAGACTTATCTTTTCCAGTACTCAATAGGAGAAGATAAAAGATGTTTCCTTTAGAGTGTGGGACAGTGGGAGGTACAACACTGAAGACATATGAAATGCATGACAAAGTCGACTAAGGACCTAAGATTTTGTTTCCCCAGATGCCGGCTTCTTACAAATGAACAGACATGTTATAACTACAAAAGGCAACACTTCTATAAAGCAAAACAACAATAGTGAACACCAAATATACTAAAAGATGAACTAAACCATAAACAAGTTTGGGAAGTCTTGATCTTCCTCTATACAATGGACCAATAGGCTGAGGGTTAAGGAGTCTGAACCCTTTTCCAAGACCTATAATAGAGTTTTGTGTAGGCTAAATTTAAGGGTGCGGCATCAGGCTTGTGAGTTCACTGAAATGACTTCTACTTCATGTATTCAAACTATATATCTAGAACAATTTGTGCCTAAACATAGTTATCTTACAAATTGTAGACAACCAACAAAGTTATATCCTGCAATCTGCAAAAACAGTGGATTTTAAGGATCTGTACTTTTTTAGTCACAGCGAGTGGAAAACAACTACTCACATAATCTACCAATTGAATCAATGTAACCAAGAGACTTTGCCATCAGTAGATAAGAAAGGGTGGAACATAGTTTGGAGAAAGATTAGTGTAGTACAGTGGGAGGTACAAGTACAACATTTGGGGTTAATTGCAGCTTTGTTTACCCAGATGTCAGCTTCTTACTCTTTAAATCAAAGAAAGAGCCTTATCTAGTTCTTCTAGAAAGCAAATGATGAAGTCTACAATGGCTCAATTGATTCTTTTGGAAGCCTTTACATCGACATTCTAACAGTGCCAGTCAGCTCACTCATTCAGTTGCCATAAAGTTAGAAACTTGCTGAACAAGTGGGAAAATTGTTAGACTGTGATTAGTGTGCTGAAATCCCCTTTGGCTCCTAATTACTGGGACAATTAGAATTGGTTAAGCTGTCTGAGCAGGGCTTAGCCCTATTTAATGGCATAGACATGAGACTAATGTAACAACACATTTCATTCTCATAATACAAAGCTTAGAAAACCATTACTATTCTCACAATATTCTGTCATTTCCATTGGCAAATCCTTCAAGTTCTACAATTGAATGACTTGCAGTAATGCAGTATTTCAAGTTCTAAAATTGACATGTTATAACTATGTCAGCAAACTGGCATGTTAAAAATGCAAAAGGCAATACTTGCTTCTAAAATAAGATCATCAAACAAGCAAAGCCAAGAACAGATAATGCCGAAGGGACTATAGCATGAAACTAAAACTTAATTAGATTTCGAAAGCCTTGCTCATTTTTCTGAATATATCAGACCAGTAAGGAGTTAGTCGAAACAACACAGCATCTGAACCCCCCTCCTGGTTGCAACCTGACTATCTACTAGACTTTTGTGTTCCCTTAAATTGAAGGGTTTGGCATCATGCCTCAAAACCGGGTCCAAGAAACCGGTTTGCAATATATCAAGGCATAAAAAAAGTATCATAATTGCACAAAGTGTATGTCCCAAATAGCTGCCGATCGAACAAGGACATATTTCCTAACACATTCATAAAAACGGAGTCTTGCAACACTGTATTTCATCTTTTTCCAAAGCACCCATTTGGCAAACCAACTTCAACTTCTTCTATTCAAATTTCTTATAAAAATTACAACACGGGCCTATCATAGAAGTACAAAAGCCACAAAATTTTGATGCATTACCAAAGCAGGAAACAAACAAACAAAAAAAACAAGCTTTACAGAAAGAAGAAGAAGCACATACCCAGAGGTGAGGCTTGTTCACTCATCTGACATCAGCTGACGTCTCACCTTCTCCATCTTCCTTAAAACACCATCAGCAACAACACATAAAAATGAGTACAAACTATTAGAAAGAAACCAAAAGCAAAAGCAAAAGCACAGAGCTGGCATTGTGTTCTGGGTTTCCTCAGCAGATTGCAATATTTGCTCAGCAGCTTGAAGCCGTTGGAGTCGATCAACATGCTTTCTCCATAGTACGAAGTGAGCGAAGGCAACGCACGGCGGAGCCAGAAACAACACCGACCTCCACACTCTCCCCATCATTTTTGGTTTATGACAACAAGAAAGAGGAGAAGCCCATTTCATCTTTTTGTGTTTTGCTGTTTACTTTCAAAGTTCACAGTTTTTGAGGTTTTTACCTTTTTACCTTGAGCTAATGGTTTTGTCTTTACTTGCATTTTCCTTTCACAGGATTTAGCTTACAACAAACCGAAATCAGCTCATTTGAGAGGAATGATGTACATTGTTACTACCTGCTAGCATTAGGAATGTATGATGACTAAAGCGAAAAAGCCTATATTAAGAACATTTTTTTTTGGGTAAGCGTAGAGGGACTAACTCACCATCCCTCTATAAAAATTTATTGATAAAAAAAGGTACAAGAAGCTGGAGGACTAGACCAATGCCAGCCATAAAATACAAATAACCTTTTTTTTGTAGAGAAAGAAGTAATCACATAAAACATTTGTACACACAAAAAAGATAATATTTATACATAGTTACATACATATAGACATATCCTATTCGAGCTTACATATAGACATATAAACATCCATTTTGAAGGAGAAAGGGAATCAATCCCCAATGAGTTATTCCTTTTACGGATTAGTAAACATGCCCATGATGATATTTGCCAACCAAGGTGGAATGCAAAATATGTGGGTCCCGCAAACAAAATCATGATTGAATCCCCCCTTCTCATTCCAGTAGGGGGACTTGGTATTGATTACTGAATATGGGTCAATCAATTTTTCATTCCAAAACTGTCCTCGTGAGTTATTGTTAATCAAAATTGCCCATATGAAAACCCTACTTATCAAAGCGCCTCATCCTTTGTTTGGTCAAGCCGCCTCTCCGCGCCTCTGCTTCGTCTACCTTAGGGAAAACTTTCGTCTTCTACCACTTCTTCTTACGTCTTCTTCGTGTCCAGGTAAGCATTTGTCTTCTTTTGCTGGGTTCTGTAGTAGTAGTGCAGGCTTTGCCCTTTATTTGTTGGATTGATTTCAATCCCCTTGGGCTTTTGTTCTCGTTGGTTTGTGGCTGTTGCAATTTCTTTCTTTTTTGGTTCTTTTTTTGGGTGAATTTTGTTGTTCTTATCTGACTTGGAACTGTAGATAAGTTACATAGGTTAGCAATCACTTATATGAGAGTAATTTATAGTTTAAGCGAATGATAAGAAATAATACAGTATTCAGAGATGACTAAAATGTTAATACCAAAAATCAGTAGCATCTGTTCTTGTTTTCCATAAGCCATGATGATCTGTTAGAGTGCATATATCAGTATACTCAATATTATCATCACCCCTACAAATATGACTAGTCATCTTGAAGTGTAGTATTCTGATAACACACGCCCGTTGCTTGAGACTGCAAAGTCAATAGGCACATTTTTACTTTGAAAGACATTGGTAAGAAACAAGTTCTCCTCAGTGAACATGCTTGGAAACTAGTATTGATAGAGAGAATCAATTAAAGGACAATGCTAATATAATTTCTATAGTTTTCCATGACTAATTACTGTAGTTTTTGCGCAAATTGTTAAATGTATCCCCTAAATTTTATAAATGGTGTTTAAAATGATAATATATAGAGGTTTAATCATACATTTGAAAAGCTTAAAGTTCTTCTTGGTAGGGCTGAAAGCTTTTGTCATGATCTGGGCTCAATTATATTGATATGTCTTTGTTCTTGTTTGTTTGTTTTTTTTTTTGTAGACGAATGACTCGTTTAGCTTTGTCGACAAACATAAGCTACTTGTTACCGTTAATGTGATTGTCCTTCTTCGAGTCATTTTTGTTGTTTGTGCTGCGGTTTATGCTCATGCATTCTTAGAAACTCAAAAACTCATCACACATTCATATACACGTTCATATTCACCCACAAGAGTGTTTAGGCAATTGTCACATCTACATAAACTTGTCTATGAGAGTGATGTAATATGTGTTGATCAACTAAGAATGGATAGAGAGTCATTCCATAAACTGTGTCAAATTCTTACAACTAAAGGACAATTATTGTTCTCATAACCCGCAATTTATAATTTATGCAATTGATATCAATTATTGTTCCTTATATATGTTCATATGGTGTGATTAGTACCATCTTTTTTTCTTTTTCAAGATATATTAGTATCATTGTCTAATTTATGCAGTTGATGTCAATTACTGATCCTTATGTTTATAATTATTTAGTGTTCTAGTTTTGATACTACTTTTACTACTTGTCACTCTTCCCTTCTACATCTATATAACTTGTTGTGTTCACAATATCATATTTGTGTGTTTCTAATGGTAGACAAATACTATGTTTTATACTTTAGGATGAGTCCGAGGAAGAGGCCAAAACAAACATTACTAGACAGAAGAGGAAGATGAAAAGCTGGTGGAGTCGCTTCTTGAATTATCCCATGACAAAAAGTGGAAGGTTGATATTGGTTTCAAGAATGGTTATCTCATCAAGCATTTACAAACTATGATGGAAGCTAAACTTCCGGGTCATGGAATATTAGCAAACCCACACATATTGAGTCCCATATTAAGACTTTGAAGGCTAAGTATGTTGTTTTGTCGGAGATGCTAAACCAAAGCGGATTTAGCTGGAACGAACAAGAAATGATGTTAGTATGCGAGCAAAGTGTATTTATTGAGTGGGTAGAGGTAAATGCAAAAGTTTAATCTTATTGTTTTCAACTATGTGAACATGTTTTCTTATGTCAATTACATGAGAATCTTTCTAAATTAATTATTATTATGTCCTTGTAGAAAAGAAACAAAGATGTTGCTGGATTATATGGTAAGCCATTTTGGCATTACTATAATCTTGGAGAGATATATGGAAGAGATCATGCAAATGGACAAAATTTGGGAAATGCTGATGATGATGATGAAGAGGAAATTAGACGTGAGAATACCAACGCTGATCCATTCAATTTAGAGGATGAGACTCTATTTGACAATGTGAACCAAAGTGTAGATATGGAACCACAACATGAAGGGTTTGAAGATGTTGATGTATCCTTTACGCAACCTAGTCCTCAAACCCCTAGTGTCTCGTAACAGATTCATTCACAAAGCGTTGCTTCCGGTAATAGTCGTCGGAAAAGAAAAGCATTGGATGACATGAGCAAAAACTTTGCTCTAATAACAAAAGTTGTGGCTGGAATGACACCTAAGCTTGATGGGATGGTTAATGTTTTATCTATAGACAAAGATTTAACTGAGTGCATCTAAACTTGATGGTGAGCTGAGCAAAATGAATTTCTTGACTCCAGTGCAAGTGTTTCATGTCACTAACATCTTGGCACAAAACATGATCTCCTTAGAGTGTTCTTTACTATGATTGATGAAAAGAAAGAATCATATGTCCTTAACATGCTCCAATATGGTTTACCATGATGACTTTTGTTGAAACCTCTACTCATGTTAGACTTCTTATGGTTTCTGTTAGGGGTGTATTTTGCTTAGATCTGATGTACTTGTTATGGTTTTTGTTAGAACTTTTTATGGTAGCTGAAACTCATATTTGTTGGACTTGTGTGGTTGTTAAAACCTTATGTTTGCCATTTTTAATATGTACTTATTTTGGATTATGGTAGTAATGTTGAAACATAATTCTGGATACTTATTTTGGTGTATGGTTGCTGTAACCATGCTGGTTATTTGGCTTCTAAATCAGAATATTAGTTGGCTTCATTTTTCAGCTATTTATTGTCTTGTATTTGAAAAGTTACTAATAATTAAAGAAAATTAACTTCTTCATAATCTAGCCATGATAGCAGCTAAGTATATGAATGGTATAAGGATATAATCAATGTCAAACATTCAGAAAACTATTAATTGGCAAATACCAAAAACAATAGACTTATGAGTGGTTTCATGTTGATTATCAACCAAATAACCAACCACAAAAGACAAAATTAGATGTTTAGTTATATTTAAGGGTGTTTTTGTAATTAGCCTTATCATGATTCTAATTCATGCATTTTAATAAACACATGAATGAGAATTAATCTTGGTAATAATTTTGATTCCGAATAACAAGTAAACACATGCATAGGAATCACTCTTCCTCTCTCCCATTCTTTTTTAATCCCATTCCTTCTCAATCCCATTACGGACTACTAAACGTGCCCCCATTTTGAAAGAGAAAGGGAATCACTCACTGGGGATTGATTCCCTTCACGGATTAGTAAACGTGCCCTACACGGAAATGATGGAATCCTTCTCTATGACTATGTTTACAATATATGTGCATGTGTACTGTCCGCTCATGCAGTATTAGTATATCGTCTCAAGTGTTTTCCTGGAATGTTGATTGGTGTAAAAACGATGTTGGTTTTTGTGTTCATACCTTGTTTAGAATCAAATGATCAATTTTTGTGGCCAGAAATATTGAGGAACAGAGGTCGTATAGATTCACTGAGGCAGATGATGACTACATATGATGATATGAAGGACAAGTGAGAGCAAAGGCCACCAGAGGCTTATTTCAGTTGCCACTAGAGCTTCCCTGTTGAGAAGTCGTAAATCAACTCGCTATGCATCCCTTCTAATTAACTGCCTCAGACTTACGGTTTATGAAGTGTGCTGGTGTCGTCTGTACTCTATCTTTTGAAGCAAAGCAACCCTCAAACTCTTTCATGATCATACCAAAACAAAAGGTATGAAGCTAAAAGATAAGGGCAAATTATACAAAATCGAGTTTCCTTTAACAACTGAAGCCTTTTCAAGTTCTCTTAAACAACATTGCAGACAGGGAAAGATTCCATAGCATGTCTATTGGACAGGTGACAGGTCTATGACTTCTAGCTACTGTCTTGTTATGACACGACTACTGTGGAGTACAAGAGAAGTATCAAGGGTTAACAAATTTTGGCTGGTTATTCTTGTATAGTCTACTATCTGTTGAATCAAATAATCAAATATGGCAACAAATTGAATCAAACTGGGCATACATCATCAGACCAGATTTGAAGAGGAACAAAAGATTTCAAAATGCATATAACCAAATACATCTTTCAACATAGACATTTCCATTTCAGGTTTCAGATCCAACATTTCAAAGTAGGCATATAATATTAGACTCTCTATATAAAGAGGAATAAAAGCTTTCAAAATGCATATAACCAAACACATCTCTCATCAGCACAAAACAACATTCATGATTTCAAAACCATATAACAACATAACGAGTCATTACACAAAAGTAACCAGACTAACACTTCATCATTTATTTGTCAATTTTGTAGTTTACCTATAACTTAATCTAAATCGGTATCCAGCTAGTGGTCGAGTGGCCTAGCATATAATCCTCATGTCTAGTAGTATTCGTTTCTCAACTTTTATCTCTATATGGCTAGTAGATTTGAAGCGGTCTTCAGGTTACTGTACTTGCGATAAGGGATTAATTTCATTTTGACCGTGGAAGTGATTAGTAGTTAAACATATGCCCTCTTATAGAATGAGCTCAATAAACGTCTTACTATTTTAGTAACATATCCGAGATGACTTGCTACCTCATCATTCCGATAAAAAAATAAAATAAATAAACACTTACACACAAAAGGGTCGTATCCTATTAGAGCTTCACTCACTTTTCAGCTCAAACAAAAACTCCTCCTTCTTCTTCTTCTTCTTCCCCAAAAAGCTTGAGCTTCAGTCAGACAGAGAGAAACAAAGCACGATGCTTTTCCAGGTGGGAGGCCAAGGGACTCGTCCCACCTTCTTCGAGATGGCCGCAGCCCAGCAGCTCCCCGCCAGCCTCCGCGCCGCCCTCACCTACTCCGTCGGCGTAAGTCTCCCTCCTCAAGGACCCATCTGTAATTTCCCACTCCTCGTTTTCTGGGATTCTTATGGTTTTGGGTTGCCGTCTCTCTCAGGTTTTGGCTTTGCGGAGGCCATTTCTGCACAGGGTTCTTGACTACGAAGACGAGTTCTTCGCTTTCCTCATGCTCGTTCTCGAAACCCATAGCTTAAGGACCACAGGTTTTGAAGGGTTCTGTTTTTTCCTGTTTGGATTAGGAGAGTTTGGGATTGAATTGGGTGTTGTTTGTGTGCGAATTGGGTGTTGAAAGTTTGGTTCTTTTTTGTTTGTTTGTTGCAGATGCTTCGTTTTCGGAATCTTTGTATGGGCTGAGGAGGAGGGCTGTAAAGGTTAAGGTGCAGAAGGAGGATGCGAGGTTGAGCCCCGGTGAGGAATTTCATCATTCCGGGTTGGAGAAGAGGCAGAAAGTACTCTCGGTTGTGTTTCTGGTGAGAATGTGTGCTTGTTTTCGGTTGTTATCCGCTGTTTTTCGATATAGGACTACTAGGGACATGTAGATTCTTACTGGAGCAATTGAGTATTTCGGCCTTAAGGAGTTTATAGTGTTAGAAATGCTGGTTTCTTGATAGTTAAACAATCAGTAGGTATAGATTTTGTTTATGTTTTAAGTGTGGTATGTGATTACTACTCATAGGATGGTCGGAAATGTTAGGATACCTTAAGAAGTTGGAACTTTGGATACCCTTTCGTGACCTTATTCCTCATACATAAACACTGTTTGAAGATGATGCTAGTGTGATTTCTCTTACTAGCATAGGGTTGAAGGCTTGTTTTGATGTTAGGATGATGCTCGGTTGATCCTGGGTGATGAATTTCATCATTCTGGATTGAAGAAGAAAGCAGAAAGTACACTCAGTAGTGTTTTTGGTGAGAATGTCTGCTTGTTTTCGGAGCTATTGGTTGTTTGAAAGTGAGGAGTTATTGCTTTTGGAAATGCTGGTCTGTTATGGTTTGATAACATAATAATGTTTGGCGTGCAGTAGTTGTAGATTTTGTATCATTTTTGTTTGGCATGTGATTGATAGTTTGATATTGACATGGAGGTTTTGCTTTTACAAATGCTGGTTGTTATGGATTGATAAACAAAAGAAGTTCGTCATGTAGTAGTTGTAGGTTTCGTATAGCTTTTATATGTGGCATGTGATTGATTTCTCATGAGATGGTTTATAATGTTAAGATTCCTTGACAAGTTTGGAAATTTGGATGCCCTTCGGGACCTCGTTCATCGAATATGAACTTTTGAAAGATGATGCTAGTGTAATTTCTCTTAACTAGTGTGAGGTTGAGTAATTTAACTACTATAGCTGTAAGAAAAGAGTAATAATTTTTGAAATGATGTGTACCAGGTTGTATTGCCATACTTCAAATCAAAATTGCACGCAATCTATAATAGAGAAAGGGAAGCCAGACTACAAGCAACTTTATGGGGAGATAGTGGTGAAAGATTTGATGATGCTGATATAGTTGATAGAGGCGACGGTTCTGGTGTTTCAAGAGGAAGTTTCGATGCAGAAGCATCAGTTAGGACACGTTTGGCAAAGAAGATCCAGAAACTTATAGGTGCTTGCTACCCATGGGTGCATGCTAGCAGTGAAGGTATGCATCTCCTAGCTGGGAATTTGCTTGCTACCCAGAAACTTTTTATTTTTGTTCTTAACATTTCCTCTAGCAAATATGACGATGTGCAAGAATACTTAACCTAGTGTAAGCAGAAAAAAGATGCTTATTTTGTGTCATCATGCAACTTTTACGTTCAAAGAAAGCACTTGCATGCCTTTTTCTTAATGTTGCTTGAGCTCTTTTGTCTTTCCTCTTTAAAAACAACAAAAGAACCCTGTTGTGGCAAACTTTTTCAGTGAATTAATCTGATAAAATCTGTTTAGAAGTACCAGAGGTTCTTATCCATGTTAACTGTCACATGGTGAGATAAATCATTCTAAGTTTCTAACCTGGCACTTATGATGCAGGATTTTCATTTGCTTACCAGATGTTATACTTGTTGGATGCGACGGGATTTTATTCTTTAGGATTGCATGTGCTTGGGATTCAAGTCTGTCGAGCTACTGGGCAAGAGCTGGTATAGTGTGGCAAGAATTTAATTGGGTTCTTCTGTAGTTTTAGTGTGAACAGTGGCACATTAGTTGAACTATATATTTTTTTTTGTCTGTTGGCTTTTGTTATGAGAATGAATTGTTCATGACTTATTTCTGTGTATATGGTGCAATAGCTGAAATACAATATTTTGGTGTCAAGGTAGATGGATACATCTTCTAGAATTTCAAAAACAAGAAGCCGTGAACGTGAGAGACTCCGTGGTCCGCCATGGTTGAAGGTATAACTTCATCTGTTTTGTTAACAGCTCTAACCAAAACTTGATTCTGTTATAGTTATTTGTGAAAAGCAATAAGACTAAGGATAAGGTCTATGGTGTATTAGCTTACACATAGTGATCTGGATTTGAATGAGACATTAGATGTGCAAGTGATCAGCTATTGAAATATGAAATGATCACTGGTTCAATTGCCCTTCATTTCGCATTTCTTGTTATGTGACATTATTTTACATTCACAGGCAGTACAAGGAGCATTGCTCAGTGGTACGTACACAGTCCTGGATTATGCGCAGACTGGTTTAATTGCAGCAGTATTCTTCTTTAAAGTGAGTATGGCTATGTTGTTATATTTGGAAAAAGAATTAGGAAAAATAGTATTAAGTTTGTAGGTTGCTCTTTCTTTGATTTTCACATGTATTTTGGTAGACACAAAAATAGATTGATGAAACAAAAGGATTTTCAAATCTTCAATTGGACAAATCTTTTCCTCCGTTTTCCTGGAGTGGAAAGTTTAAAAATGCAAATATACAAAAAAAAGAAAAAGTAGAAGGTTCTTGCATATTTTCTCATATTCAATTCCATTTGAACGAGGTATCTAATCTTCCATTTTTATTCTTGATTTGCTTCTCTTATGTGGACCATACCTGCTAACTTATATTGAATTGATTTAAACTTATAGATGATGGAATGGTGGTACCAATCTGCTGAAGAGAGAATGTCAGCTCCAACCATATACCCCCCACCTCCACCACCTCCTTCTCCCCAGGTGAAGTGTTCTGCAATCCATCTTAGCTTTCGCTCTCTCAGTATAACCATTACAAAGTTCTGAATATTTTAGTGATGAGATCATAGATATAATGAGACATAAAAATGACAATCCTCCTAGATTTTAATGACATCTTTTCTGCATAGAAATTGCAGCAGTATTGATTTAGTGAAAGATCTATAGTTCTTAGCTTTAATCACTCATTTCTTTGGGCTTGTTAGCACTTGAAGTTTGTCAATGCTTGCTGTTTTACTTTTACACGTCTAATCCATTTATTATGAACAGGTTGCCAAAGAGGGGATTCCATTGCCTTCCGATAGAACTCTTTGTCCTCTCTGTTCACAGAAACGCGCAAATCCATCTGTCATTACAGTTTCTGGGTTTGTCTTCTGCTATGCCTGCGTTTTCAAGTATGTTACTCAGGTGAGGTTTCCTGTAGCTGTCAATCTGGAAAACTTGGTCTATGATACGTATCTTGGACCTCCTGCTTTAGTTAATGTTTTCCATGCATCAAGCTTAATAACATCACTGGTGCTATCAGTAACTAAATGGGTTGTGTTGTTCTTCATACAGTATAAGCGTTGTCCAGTCACATTGATGCCTGCTAACGTTGACCAGATAAGAAGGCTCTTTCATGATGTGTAGAAAACCCAAATGGGAAACAGAGAAACAATATAATTCCCGTCTCAAAGGGTATCTAATCGAGTCAGACCCTAAGCTGATACTAGGAAGTAGTATGGGGGAAGAGGAAATAATAAAGAGAATTCCCTCTTTTTAATGTTTTTTTTTTTAATTATGTATTTTTGATGTATATGGTAAATTCACAGATACCCTTCTCAAAGGGTATCTAATCGAGTCAGAACCTAAGCTGATGCTAGGATGTAGTATGGGGGAAGAGAATAAAGAGAATTCCCTCTTTTTAATGTTTTTTTATTTATTTTTATTTTTATTTTTTATTTTTTAAGTTATGTATTTCTGATGTATATGGTAAAGTCACAGATATACAAACTTAAGCGCTTATTGGTGCAATTTGAATGAGATGTTTAGTCGTATTCCTTTTGTTGTTGGAATCACAGTTTACACCAACTTATGCAATAACTTGCTTTGGCAATATAGTCAGTTAGAGAAGTCACCAAATCTCCTTATTATTGATCATTTTCTAGACAAACTGACTTCACACTAGGGAATTCAAAAATAAATGGAATCACAATAGCATACACACACAAGATGTGCTAAGCTCCAAGTATGCCCAAATCCAGAACTCTCTCCAATGGTGTAGTCTTCCATTTCACTTTCTCATCCTGCAGAATCAAAGCACAGCGCCACAGCCATCAGATTCTACACTGTGATTCGAGTAACTTATATGACATTTATCTGAAGTAAACAAAATTTATCTGACATACCTCTCTGCTCCTCCCTGATGCATTTTCCTTTCCTCTGCCCGAAGAGTTTGAGTCCGATTCTGTGGCCTGGTCAGTGTGACTCCAGTAGCTCCCTACAGTCCCTCTGATCGGTATCTGATCGGAGCTCAGGCTTGGCGATTGGTTTGGAGTAGAAGAATTAGACAACTGCTTAAGCTTTTCACTAGTCCATGCTCCCAAAACTAGTCTATCTCCCAGGCGTCTTGATTGACTCACTCCCTCACACATCAAGTTCCCGACAGAATTGTCACTACCATTCGGCTTGGGGGTGGATTCACATTCAACCAACCAGCTCGAAAGGCTAGTGTCGACCCCAGTTTCTTGTTCGACAAGCTTTATGTCATTGGCCTCGAGTGGTTTTTGTTTTGACAGCTTCAGTGTAGGCTCTGGACTAATTGGTATGTCGAAATCCTGCTCAGCATTTATATTCTCCTTCTCTTGCTGTTTCGAATCTAAAGGAACTGCTTTCTTTACCTCCTTCCATTGACTAAGATTCTCAATTGGGCTCAACACTGAATGACAATGCTGACTCCTGTTACCACTTTGGTCTGACTCAATTGGCTTTGCCTTTGGCATTGGACTATTCACCTCCTTCTCATCTTCCTCAGCATCACTAACCCGCTTCCTCGAACCAATTGATATTGAAAACAAAGATTCTGAAGACTCTTGTTCTTGAATCACTGTCTTAATGCTCTCAACCTCATCATCAACACTCCCACCATATTCATCTCCATTCAAATCACTCCCTGATAAATCTATCAAACCTTCATCTTCATCCTCACTGTTTGAACAATTCTCATACCTATAATTCAATGAATGAGCTGAGACCGCAGTAACTACATTTGATCCAATAGAACCCAAAATTGGTTCAGTCTCTTTTGGTTTCTCATCAATCCTTTCTTCCACCAAATCAAATGTCACTTTCTTTTTAGCATCATTATTGGTTTCTTCTTCAATAACCTCCCTCTGCACACTTATATAATGAACAAACATATAGATATAATCACAAACTTGAACATATAATATACAAAAGAGAATGAACACAATGTAGAACATTGACATTAATAACATAAACAACTTGAAAGCATTGCTTACTTGGAATCTGTAATGGGTTTGATAATGTCATCTGGCTTTGTGGGTTCAAATCGAACAGCTTCTTCAGTAGCTTCAAGGATCTGCAAGAAGTGGCAGTTAAGTCAAATTCAAGTGAGAGTGAGCAGTAATGAATCGGAGGAAGAGAAAATGTGAGCTCACTTGGTGTTGGGGTTGTGTAGAGGGAGCTACAGCTACTGATTTTCGGTGCTTTCTGCGATTAGAAGAAGTGAAACAAGCTGGAAAGCAACCCATGATAGCTACTTTCTTTGGAAGCTGACTTTGTTTAAGATGATGAGAGCCTTTTGATTCAGAAAAGTTTGAAGAGGAATATGAAGCTTGAAAAATATGACCGTTGAGGTTGTGCGTGGCTTTATTTAAGGGAAGTCAGTTCTAGCTGTTTTGTGCATGTGCACTGCTGGCTCTGAATTATTAGTACAATTTCATTTTTTCGCCAACCAAAAATATAATTATTACCATTTTGTATTTTCGACCATGCGATATCTCATCGACACGTATTGATTTCATATACAAGCACCAAACACAAATTGTGAGGAAATATTCAAATATGTTAAAGTAAAAGTTAAATTTTACAATCTTTAACTAACGTGAGCTAAAAGAGATGATTGAATAGTTGAATTCGGATATCATTTTGACGTAAAATGTTATGCTTGAATAAACCGAGTCATGGATCTAGACATCATAAACAGACTAAGTCATGGAATTCAAGCTTGCCAATAAAAATAGGTTTTAAATGGTCCCAAACTTTTTAAGTTTTGTGAGAATCATGGCGTTTAATTTCATTTTCAATCCTTCAATCAATCTATTATCCTTCCTGGACCTAAAATGAAAATTGATTGACCAAAATCGACAAGATCAAAAATGAAACACACACAAAATTATATTCTGATTCCTGGTTAACATCCATCACTTGTGATAATGAAAGAAGTCCATGACGGCCTATTCTTAGCTCGCCAAGTGCGCCCCCACCAGCTTTGTTTGGTACCTACCTACTTAAGTACTAAACCTAGCTAGTCTCAATTTGATGTATCAAACAATTTGTTTTTTGTTTTGTTTTTGAACAGGAATCAGACAATTTGATTAGTAAATGAAAAGGACATTACAATGTGTATCAATTTTATTTACCGAGTGTCCCTACCACATCTAATGCGGAACTTTGATCAAATTAGCTGATAAGTTAAATGATTACGGTAAGACGTACATTTAAGAGCAAGTCCAACATATTTCCTAAATTCTTTGATTTTCTTTATTTTAGGGAATATGAGGTCATTTTCCACTCCAACAGCTTCCCTATCTCATTCCCTAAAATAGGAAAAGAGATGAAAGAGAAGCTTTACTTCTTTATATTTACAGATTCCCTAAAAATATTTAGAGAAAGAAGAATTGAATGTTGCACACTCTTCAAGGCTCAAAGAGAAGAAAGAAAACATAATTTATTCTAAAAAGTAAACTTTTATATTTTTATACTTATTATTATATTGTAATAAATGAGGATTGTTGTTGTAATAAATATTTGAATCTTTAAAATAAGGAAACTGTTGGATTTGGTATACAAAATTTTTAAAAATTTTGAGTTTTGCTTCCTTATTATGTAAAAAATATAAAGAAGCTGGTGAACTTACTCTAAACTTTGGTTACTCATTGAGATAAGTTATGCTTTCATTCCAATTAGCAAGAGACACTTATTGATTCCTTGCCAAGTTGCACTTTCTTTTTTGGTAAATATGATGCCTCTTTCATCATAGGGACCAAAAGAAAGTGTGTCTAAAATAGTGTAAGTTTCAAGTCTACAGCAAGCTAAACATGATTAGATTAAACTTATCATTATAAGCTTAGAGCTTATCTTTATTATTTTTAAGCTTGTCCAATCTTGAACTCTAAGCTTTGTTTGTCATATTGAGTAAGGAGCAAGTGGTCATCATCGAATCAAACTTGAACAGCAAGAGGAGATAAGAACTGATAAAAAAGTTACTCCACTTTCAAGTTTCACCAAACGAGCCACTTTTGTTCCTACTAGATTTGTGCGACGTGTCACTGAAAGTGTCACTGACAGATAGTGATTGATAGTGAGATGATGATGATGAACCGCATAACAAGATATGAGTGAATGACTGCGGTTATTCAGAACAGGTTGAAATGTCCTGTTTCTTCTTGAACATGTCAAAAATGGTACCCACTAACTAAACCCACATCACTCTCTCTTCTTTCTCTGTAGAACCCGTGAAGCAATCAAAGCATGGTCCTTTCTTGGATTTGCTGAGATTACCCAGTTGAGCTTCTGGTGCTGACAACTTGAAGTTCTTCAAGGTACTCACATAGTTGCCTGCTTTTTGGGTTTTGCTTTGTTCTTTTGTGCTATGTGTCTCTCTGCATGGGGCTCTCTGTCTAGTATTTTTGTTCTTTTGCTTCTCCACTATCTCCACTTGGATTCCTATTTTGGTTTTTTTACCTCACAGTGCAAAATGGGTGTCTGTAAAGTTTGGTTCTTGCTTAACCTGTATCTCAAAGGTTTTGAATTTCTTTCTGTTAATCAGTTATGATAATAGGGTCTGTGTTTGTTTCATTGTTTCTGCAAGAAAGTTGAACAATTTGAAGGTTTTGTAGTGGAAGTTGGTGTTTTTGAGTGGTATTGGAAGTTTATGGGGCATGAGTTTTGCATTTTCTGATAGGAAAGTTCATTTACTTTTGCAGTTGGAAGGAAGATGGAGGTGGACCAGTAGAGTTTAAAGGTGAAATCGACGCTTGAGATCGAGAGAGTTTTCTGATCTTGTTCCTTCTTTTGGTAGTTTGGATTTCGGAGCAAGTAAGTAAGCCTATTTCTCATGCTTTTCTGCGTGTGAAAATCACTTGCAACAAAAGTAGAAAGCTTTGTAAAAGGAAGTTGAATTGCTTCATGTGATGGAAGTTATGAGTTAGGTGAGAGGTGTCATGGAATTTTGGTGATAAAAGGGTTCAGGGTATCTAATGATCTGTTGGGTTCTTTGATTTTGGAGAAAGTAAAGAGGAGAAGCAGGATTGTTGTTGTTATAATGGAACCATTAAATCAGAAGTCTATAGAGAGAGTGGTTTCACAGAAGGCTTTGCAAATGGGGAGTTCATTTCCTTGTCAAATTTGTGTGGTTGGTTTGCTCTGTGGAATCTGTCTTACTTCTTTGTTTATGGCTGCTCTCACTTCATTTGGTACTTTCGAGTTTGGTGGGTTTGGGTTTTCGACCATTGCTTGGGGTGCTTCAGCTGGGAATTCTAGCTCAGAGTTCATCAGTGAGTGAAATTTTCTCCTTGTCTATATTCTTAATAGTTGTCAATATTTTCAGTGGACTATGTTTATTTCTGCTTTTGTTTTTCCTACTTGCCTCTGCTTTAAATCAAAGGAAACTTGGAAAGGGAACAATGAAGTGAATTATACATTTAGGGAAGTGAACTACCTGTTAAACACTTAAACTTAATGAATTAGGTACTTCAGAAACACTTGAATGAGCAGAGAACAGGATGGGAAGTATTAAAAAGCGCATTCAAAAGACGAGGGATTAACTTATTTTTATTAACATTTGGATCATTTCAATTTCAACTTTGACTGTAGTTAATTAGTTAGGTAGTTGTATTTTCTGTAGTGTTATGCCTCAAACAGAACCTAGTTCTGGTAGTTAAGTTCGGAAGCACGCAATCAGTGTTTTAAGTCATTGGTATTACAAAATCTAAAACAATTTGTGAAAGGTTAGTCTGTGGTGCTGAAACAAAGATATGTTTACATGCACAGACTGCAGTTCTAAGCCGAAGGTAACAGAGAGAGTGGAAGTCGATTCGCTTAGAAATGAAGAAACCATCACCAGTGAGAGAGTCTCATTGTTGTATTCGGCTTGGAGTGCTTTACTAAATGAATCCGATTCTGGAGAAAGTGACTACTTACTGAGACATGGACTAAACAAATCCAATGTACCAAATGCCCCTCATTTGGAATACTGTAAGTTGAAAGCACAAGTATACAAGCGCCTCGATAAGCATCCCGAGAATGAGAGCCTTGCAACAGCTGCAAAAAATGAGCACTCTAGCTATTTTAGGAACCAAGCTATGTCTGAAGCTGCTTCTGCTGGTTGGGTATGTTCCTAGTTAGCATTCAATATCCAATTAATAAACTGTGTAATATATATGTCAATGCAACGATGCATGTGATGATGTTTTCATATGCACCAAACTTTCAATTTATGTCCATATGCACATTTGATTCAATTCTATATACCGGATATAAGAAATGAACAAAGTTAAAGATTCTGAGTCCTTAAATTTCATGACCTTGTCTTGGTGAGCTAAGATGATGTTGTTCTGCAATCTTGTTTATAACTATGAAAGTTTCTGTAGATTTCAGGGTCTGACGAAGAAAATTACCCCTCCACACAAAAAGTGCAACGGGACATATGGATGCATCAGCATCCCTTAAACTGCAGGGATCATAGTGTAAAGTTTCTTGTAGCTGACTGGGAGAGATTACCTGGATTTGGTATTGGAGCCCAGATTGCTGGAATGTGTGGGCTTCTTGCTATTGCAATGAAGGAAAAAAGGGTCCTTGTTACCAACTACTATAATCGAGCTGATCATGACGGTTGCAAAGGTATAACATAGCAATAAAAGTTCTCATGTCAGTTGTATTACAACAAATGTTCAAGTATTGGTGATAAGTTCCATATACTCATAGGTTCATCCCGCTCCAGTTGGTCCTGCTACTTTTTCCCAGAAACATCCCTAGAATGTCGAAATCGTGCATTGGAGCTTATGGAAAATGAAGATGCCTGGAGAAATGGCAGCATCAAGGCAAAAGAAAATTATACTTCAAAGCAAATATGGGCTGGACGAACACCTAGGTATGCAAGTTTCTCAACTTACGATTTCATCTTCAGCTCACTTCTCCTTATTTCATTGTGCTAAGTATTTGATCCAGAATATGGGGTGAACCTTGGAGTTATTTGCGACCAACAACAGTAATAAATGGGACTCTGATTGCTTATCATCGCAAAATGGATCGAAGGTGGTGGCGAGCACAGGTATCCTTTGTTAATATTGGAGGAATATCCCATTTATTTTCCACACTGACTTGTGAGTTGTTTCACAATCTCAGGCAGTACGATACTTGATGCGATTTCAAACCGAGTACACATGTCACTTACTGAATGTTGCTCGCCATGCGGCATTTGGAAAGCAAGCTGCGAATATGGTAGTCAAAAGTTTCGAGGGGGAATGGTCTAAGGTTGGTCGTTACTTTTATAAGTCTGCCCTGTTTTGCTTGCAGGACGGGTCAAAAGAATGAAATCATATATTGATGTCATGATTCGTAAGGCTTTCATATTCACTTTCTAAGTCTTTTGTGGCAGGATGTTACAGTGAATGAAAGGTCTGATATTGAAGAGTTTGTTTGGTCTAATCACAAGCCATGGATGCCTCGGCCACTACTGAGCATGCATGTAAGAATGGGAGACAAAGCATGTGAAATGAAGGTTGTTGAATTTGAAGATTACATGAGTCTTGCTGATCGCATCCGAAAGCGATTTCCACAGCTCAATAGTGTTTGGCTATCCACTGAAATGCAGGTCCAATTTTCTTGCATGCCAAATTTTCCATTAACATTAATGTCCATATAGCTCTAGAACTCATGGATTGATAAAATTTTAACCAGGAAGTGATCGATAAATCTAGAGAGTACCCTCATTGGAACTTCTACTACACAAATGTGACACGTCAGGTTGGAAACATGACAATGGCTACTTATGAAACAAGTCTCGGTAGAGAAACTAGCACAAACTACCCGCTTGTCAATTTCTTGATGGCAACCGAGGCTGACTTTTTCATTGGAGCATTGGGTTCAACTTGGTGCTTCCTTATAGATGGAATGAGAAATACTGGAGGGAAAGTTATGGCTGGATACTTGAGTGTCAACAAGGACCGGTTCTGGTAGGAAAATATGATTCATGTAAGCTGGGAATTAGTAAGGGTTGCATGAATATGTAAATAGCTAGTTGGTGATTAGATCAACAATTTTGTTGTTCTGTGGACATGAATGAAGCATAGTAGTTTCCATCCTATTCATGTAAATGGTGTAACACCTCCTACTTCTTCTATATTATCTAAATGGGTAAATGGAAAACAAAATTTGACTCAGAAGGGTTACAGCTCCAAAGGATTCTAGAGTAACAGTGTCGCCAGAGATATTGATCTTTGGAAAAACATATGAGAAGCAAAGCACTTGGTACTTTACATTTTTACAAGCGTTGCCTAGAGCCTAACAATCCAGGCGCTCAAAATTTTAACTCAAAATTAAGAAATACACAAATAGCAAACCAACTGACACGAAAAACAGAAATAAAATTCAAAACATGCAATTTCTAATAGAATGCTCAGTCGAATTAAAGTACCAGCAAAAGCCTAGTCAACAATCATAGATTTCAATTTGTTCATTAATCCTCTCATCTTGGACACTAATTATACACCAAAACTATTAAAAAGAAAAAAGAAAAAAAGTGATTTCCTTAAAAATAAAATAATGAAATTACTAATTGAGCATGACGCAAGCTGTAAGAAGCCACACACTCCAAGCTTTAACAGCAAGAAGAAGATGAAGAATGCAGGGACCTTTTTGATGGAGGGATCGAGCCACTAGTACCAGCGAGCCTTGCACTGCTTGCAGATTTGAGAATGAGGAGCGAGGAGAATCTGGCCCACTGGTTCTTGCCACTTCATGACGGTGGCCTTGAGGATCTCATCATCCATGTTCTTCCACAAGCCAATGAGTTGATTATATAACAGAATGGGACTGGACATATGATACATGAAGAGATTCCTTAGGAAAAGTACGATGGATATCCTTATGCCTCTGTGTATCAGATATGTATAGTTTTGGGATGCTAGTGCTTGAAGTCATTGGAGCCAGGAAAGAGATGTCTGGCAAAACTGCAAAAGCGAGGTGTATCTTTCTGAATTGACATACAAGTGTCTAAATCAAGGAGAATAACTGGATTTGCAGCATCCAATTCACTGCAGAATATTCCAACCAATAAAAAAGAGAAGGATCCAGATAAAACAAAAACAAACAAAAAACATTCCAACAAACATTCCTTGAATACTTACAAATACGGCAGAAATTGCCAGGTTGACACACATAGCTTGTACACTGGACTTGGTGAACCTGTAAACATATAAGATGTTGAGATATTAGCATACAACGCCACCACAAGGCGACATATATCCTTTTAAAACAGTCAATGTGTCATAGATGGAGGAAATGGAAGAAAGAGGATTCCAGAGTTTAATGGAGAATTAGCATGCAGCTAGTCATAATTAGACAAATGGCAATTCAGTTCTAAGATATGCATCAAAGTCATCCGTATTAATTCATTTTTTGGTCTGGGAAGGTAACCAGCATTATCACGATCTAAGGATCTAACTAGTGATTGGTATTGTCACATTAGCATTTACAGTGCAAAAGTGCCAGCCTGTGTAAAGCAGACTGGGTAAACAATAGGTTTTGAAAAGCAACTATGCAAATCTGGTCTGCCTAATCGGTAAGGATCTGCATCCAATTCAATACAGTGAAAACTGGACGGAATCTGAGGGCAGCATATAACAGGTGCAATATCCAAAACAAATGGGCAACAGAGGAGTAATCTATCAATCTTGGAGATGAATATAGTGCAACCAGGCCCATCCACTTTCTACTGCCACTAGCCTAATTTTATGCTTCATTCAATAGAATACATGCTTTACAGAAGAACAAGAATCAGCAGACATTAATGATCCATCAATTCAGCAGTAAAGTTTGGTTATGCTACTTATTAGCAATCAGCCAATCACATGATCAAGAATAGACGGACCTAGGCCCCATGGTACAATCTTATGAGCATAATTTATATCCTCTGGAACCTGGAACTTAAAAGAAAAAATAATAGAAGTATTCAATCTAAGGCAGATAAAATAATATTCCCCTGATGTGGCTGATATGATAACTGCAATCCGCATTTATTACAACAATATGGACATCTGAAAAGGAATTAAGATATCTTTACAGAGCAATATTATAATTGCATGCATATGGAAATAATATGGAAAATATGTTCTTTCAAAAAACAGGTTTATCTCAAACATGCAAACTGTAGTTAAAAGTTCTACAATAAAAAGTTAGTAGAGCATCTTGACTATTAGGGGTACTATGAGACTCAGCTAGTTCCTAGTTTAAAACCTTAGCAAGCAAAAACAAAAGAATGATAATAGTGAGCTCTTACTTCACCGCTATATCTTATTTCTAACTGACCCCCATCAGATTTAAAATGTATATTGTACAAGTTACTGCATAAGTTAAAGTTGCCGCGTATATAAATCTTTATGCAGTGATTAGTATTGACAAACTCTTCCAGATCCATTTCCCTAGCTATTCCCTGGTACCTTCAATAATGCAAGTATCTTATAATGAAGAACTGGAGAAACCCCAACATGTTATAGTAGCTAATCCTTAAAAAGTAACTCAAATAGCCAGTGGCCATAATATTACTGAACACTAAGCCAGTTGTGAAAATTCAAATCAATGCAGTAACTGCATGATTTCATATTCAACTTCCACTTGCTTTCTCCTTTCATAAGTAACTTCAACTTCAACAGAGTCATAAGTCATAACTAGAAAATTTGACTACGGTGCATATACCTTGAAAGAACAGAATGTCATGCCTTTCTTCCTGTTTGTTAGTTGTGCCATCATATGTTGCTTTCTCCAGCTGCATAATGAATATGATACATACTGTAGCAGCAGCAGCTTCTTTGTCACTGTTGCTCATAGCCTTGTCTTTTTTTCTTAAACGCTGCCTTAACTATGTCAAACCCCTCAATCAGGGGTTCACACCGAGAACCTGGTAAACATAAGAAATCACAAATACACAATCATCAATCAAATTCCCTCAGTCACTTGCAAAACCAATTTCAAGGGTCTACAACATACAAACTCAAGTTACCTCATACGGATAGAAACCACTGTCGGAATTAGAACTTCCAGCTGCAGATGCAGCGCGGCAGCAGCCAATACTATGCTTCTATACTGTAGAATTGCCCTAGGAGACATGATAAGCTTAATGCCATGTTGCTAAAGTATACTTGAACATTAAAAGCTCTTGTATAAACAAACCAACAAACTGAACAAAGCTCTTGTATGATAGTAGTCAAATTTTCCTCATTAACCCTATCTCTACCAGCTTCTTATTTAACATAAAGATTACCAATTTACCATTAACAACCACATTAATACACATTTCAACCCACAAATAACCAAATCAGCTTAACAAAGTAGTTGCATGGTTGTAGTAAACTTGACCTCACAAACCCAATAACCCAAACACTAACAACAACCACATTTTGACATAAAGCCTCAAAACTTTAAGAATTTGAACAAAACCCGGAACATAAAAATCTGAACTTTATCCAAAATGAACTTGGTTACCTGAAATTGGGAAGTGAGAAACTCAGGGGCGGAAGTTTCTTTGGGAAACTGCAGTTTGGGGCAGAGAAGATCATGGGAAACTGTTAAAGTCGTCAGCTTTGGTAGAGAACTGAGATGGGTTTTGGGGTTTTATAAAGTTTTGAGCTTTGAGATCAAAGACATGTAAATTTGGATATTTATAGTCAGTTATCTGGAACTTTTGGTACAGCAATAATAGCCCAATAAGCCCAAAAGTCTACTTTGCTATAAACAGGGTGTGTTTGGTGCACGCCTTCCACTCACACTTCTCTTTTCCAGAGAAATGAGAAACCCACAACTGAAGCGTTCAAGGGGCGGAGATCCGGTCAGATCCGATCAAATGATTATGTCAGGTACGAAAGTTCTTGCCTTGAAAACATATCCCAGTTATCTCTCTATGCATGTTTACAATAGTTATGTATTTTGGTTCAGCTTTCTGACTAGAATGGAGAATTGAGTTTGTATGATGTTTGGTTGGCCTGAGATAGCTTCTGTCTTTGTTTCATACATTAGTTTGCTGTTTGTGATTGGGATATGGTAGTATTAAGTTTCTGTAAGATTAGGAAACAAGGGCGTCCTATTCCAAATCATTGTAATTGGGATAGGTTTACCTCAATATAATCCTAATCGTAGTTGGAATAGGTCTCTTTAAATCAAATATATACAAGTACCTCGTAGGCACAAGAGAGAGTTTATTGTGAGATTAAAAACTTGTGGGTTCTTTTCTTTCATCACCGGTTGTAATGGATGCTTTTGCCTTGTCAGATTGGGCAAATTTGCCTGAGCACCTACTTGATTCAGTTTCGGAAAAATTATTATCATCATCCAATTATCTACGATTCAGTGCTGTTTGTATGTCATGGTTTGGTGTGGCAAAGTATAATCAGAGCCACCACAGGAATCATCCTGAACCTCCAATGCTCCTCTTTTTCAATGAAAAAGAAGATGCTTGGAGTTTGTACAATGTCATAGAAAATAAGGTCATTGAGAATTTGCAATTTCGACTTCCAAACAAACGATTTTGCGGGTCTGCATATGGCTGATTAGTTCTTGTAGAACAAGATTTTACAGTAGCATTAATAAAGCCACTCCTTAACTCAAAAGACAGGGCAGGAAGAGAAAATCTAGTCATCCGTCTTCCCCAACTAAACCCTCCAGAGCTATCTGAAGAAAATCTCAAAAAGAGACGGGTTGAAAATTGTAACTATTATGTTGTAAAAGCTATAATTACCGCGGATCCGATACTAAACGCAGCTGAGTGCATTGTTGTTCTAATATACTTGGGCTTACGTCAAATGGCATTCATTAGACCAAGTAAAGACACAACATGGACTTATCTACGTACAAAAGGGAACGGAATTGTAGATATTATCCAATGGAAAGATGGTAAATTTTATGCTGTTGGCACCCATGGCAATCTTCTAACGTTTGATATCATGTCGGAATCCAACTCGGTTATAAAATCTTTGGAGTGTGGTATTCGTCATAATGCATATTGTATCAGGAAATATCTTGTGGAGAGTTGTAATGGGAAAAGATTTGTTGATGGTTGCTAGAGATGGTCAATCATCGTCCGATCTGGTTTACACCAGCTCTTCAGTTGTGAACTACTATTTGGTCGCAATTTCTTTTTAGGTTTTGATGTCAATTTCATGTTTCCAATAGTTTATTTTATTGTATTTTGTTAAACTTACAATAAACCTCGTTTGTATGATGAAAAAAATACTCTTGTCTCTTGATTTGTAATTTATAGCAAGTTTACTGCTTTTTTACCTACGTGTAGTGTGGAGCAAATATATGCAATAAAGATTTTGGGAAGTACACATATAATGCAGACCCTAAAGAATTAGGTTGTTCAGGCATGATATTTACTTGTTGAAGTTGGATGCATAGTTTTGAATAGAAACTTGTAATCTGATATTGGTTTAGAAATGCTTAATTTCCAAGATCATTCACAGCTTCAACGCAAGGTCACCTAAGCTGTTGTGTTGACACGGACTCCGATTAGTAGAGTGGTTCGGATACCGGTGTTGGCCACTCCAAATCCGTTTCCGGATGGAATCTCTGCAGCAATCACTTCATGGTCGTGATGATTGTCAAGTATAGCGCTTCATCATCTTAACTCGTACACTCTCCGTTCACCCGTCTCGATCGGAAGAGAAGATCTCGACGTTAAAACCGTGTATTGATTCAGTATCTAGTATGAGCGGTATGGGGATGACTGAAGCATTGTACGTGGTTGCTGGTAGAACTCCAGAATCAGCTAACTTGAGGTATGGATTTGGAAGCCATGCACTGTTTTTTTGTCTGTATACAAAAATGTGCAACTGTTCACAAGTTGGGAACTGGGTAGAGAGTGCTCGAGGAAATGTAGTAATGTGAAGGTGAAATAAAATTCAGTCACACTTCCATTAGTTCCTTGTTTAATCCCTTTTTCTTGGTGACAAACTTGAACACTCAATTGATGAATCCATGTTCTGATAAGAAGAGGCGCACAAACAAAGGGAGAGTCGGTGGGATGGGGGTTTCACATGTTCTGATTTCATATTCATTCATGCAGACTCAAAGAAAGTTGCAGTTGCGAATTGACGAACAAGCAAAGTACCTTAAAAAGATATTTGAGCAACAAAGGAAGATGGAAGACAACAGGGTCAAGCCAACATCATCTATCTCAGATGAGCAGTATGAACTAGGAACCGCCATTCATATGGATGAAGGTTCACAAGATGCAAGTATGAAACAGAAGGAGCAAGAGTCTGTAACTCCTGGGAATCATGATCCCCCAGGTGATGAAACTCATTAGAATCTGACAGCTTTGATGGATAGCATGCATATATATCCCCCAGGTGATGAAGATCATGAGAATCTGACAGATTTGATGGACGAGACGAGTGCATTGACATTTTCAAAAAAAAAATTTTTACTAAGAACTTCTAGCTTTTTTTTTTTTTTTAAAGTATTGATAACTGAAGACTGCTACCTTCTTTTTTCTTTTGAGAGGAATCAGCTATTGCCATGTCTATGTGTACTGTATACTCATGCTATATTGGTGCAGAAAATCATATACAGTCAGCCTATGTTGGACTCAGCCTGATGTACAAAATACCAGAGAATGTAGTTTGGACTTCTTGGTGATTAGGATCAAAGTTGAAAGTTGTGTGTTGTTTATCCTGGTGAGCTTGGGGAGATCATAGCCAAAGTAGGAGATGCAATTGCTTCGACTCACAAAGACAAAGAAAGCGGCAAATAAATTAAGGATCGCACATGAGATGACACCAAAGCTTGGACACACACTTTCTCGACGAACTGTTTCGACCGATGACATATATGGGAGATCGTTAATGAACTTAATGGAGGTGGTGGTGGTGGTGACGGCGGCTATGATTTAGGGTTTTGCATGGTTTGTTAACGGTGTAAATAAGCTACGCCACGTACTCTGGTACCCAAGCTAACTACCGAGTATCTCATCTTTAGGACTATGAGACTATCTTTCTCTTTATGGAACTTGAATTCTTAAGCTCTATCCTTAATGGTTGTGTTTGAGTTGAGTTGGGCTCTGGCTTGTGTTAATAATGTGTTAAAAGACCATAAACAACTACATATATAGTCATACTAACTTAGCTTGTGTGATGTTAAGACTTAAGATTGAGGATCACTTCTCTCTCTCTAAGGTATAACACTATAAGTGCACTCCAAGGCATATAGGAAAATGATGTACCTCATCATCGTGGAAAACCTCAAAAAACTGTTGGGCACAATCATGTTCAATTGGGCATATTTTTTTATAGCTTTCAATCATTTTGATGCTTCAATTGGGCATTCACTGTCTCTACTTTGTTGTAAGAATAAAAAGAACATGGAGGATACAATCATAACTATGGCTTGCAAATGCTTACTCAAAAGATAAACCTACTGTAGTGTACTACAATACAGAAGTGAAAGAGGCGGTATATCAAACACACAAAAAATGCAAATTTGACAAAAGGAAACCTTAGATACAGAGATTAACGGGAGATGAATAGGAAAAAGGAGAGCTATTGAAAAAACGCAAAGTGGGTTCCTTTCCGATTTCACATCACATAACAATACAGTAACTGAAGAAGATACACTTCTTCTAAATCAACAATTGATAGCCTACAATTGTATTCAAAGAGAAGAATAAAGGTCAGGACTGCACAATAATGGGGGCTTTACCACATCTTTTTTGTCCCACTGAGTCCATCAGCAGAGGCAGAATAAGATTGATTCATGTGAAACCTATTCTTCAACATCCTCGTTTGCCTGACGTGTCGCATCACTACTCTTTGTTGTTGCGTGTTTCCTGTGCTTCTTGCTCCTGGCTTTCTTGGCTTTCATGCGGCGTTTCTTCTCATTGACATCAACCCATGTATAATCAGGAGGTATGAGGAAAGGGTCAACCTCATCCTTGTATCTGTGACTATCACCGTCACTCGACTGTCCATTACGGGTCCCTCTCATCCATGAAATCCATGATGAGGATCCCTCCGTTTCCTTTGACTTTGCATCCTGAAAATGGGCTGGACTGGAGAGAGGCGTTGAAAACTCCTCCACTGGCTGAAGCTCCTCAAATTTTGTGAAAGTTACGAGAACTCGTATTGTTGGAACAATAGGAATAGCAACCTGTGGCATAGAAATGCAACATTATGTTGACATTCAAAAGCACAAGCTGAAGAACTCTATATGATTCATCAACTGTCAGACCAAAAAAATAAAAGATTCATCAACTGAATAGCCAACAAATGAAACTACTTGTATGACTAACTTTTCATTCTCATAGTTCAGTTTCACATTTCCTATTGTCGACTAATCAGTCTGTGACTGTAACATGCTTTATAATGGTACAAAAAAAATAAAAGCTTTCTCGTTGCAAACATATTGGTCAGTCAAAGGCACTTTACTAGCGTTTTCTACTGACTAGGAGGTGGACAACTCCCAAATATAAAAGCATAAATCAACATTCAGTAGGCGATGTAATCTAGAAGTTTTGGACAATAATTACCATCCTAAGCACATACAAACATAGAAATCTTTTCCTCATCAATCACCTAGTTTACTTCATCGAGAATATTTTAACATTGGGATCTATTTCCAAAAAAAATTAAAATATATACAGGTGAGAAATGCTGAATCAGGAAAAAGTAATAAAGCCTAATCAACAGAAGAATTGCATAAGCAACCAAGCAGAAGAAAATATTGAAAATAAAAAATAGTAAGCTGGAGCTTAGTGATTACCTTGACAGGAAAAGTGCCATGGGGTAGTTTAGTAGTCAAAAGCTCCCTAAGTCTCCTTATAGCCTTGACCTTGTTTGCTAAGATGTCTAGTAAGGGAAGAAGCTCATCTGTTTTCAAAGGGAAATCCGGTGTCAACCATAAGACAGGTCTCAAACCCTTTTTGTACTCACTCTCATGCTTAGGTTCACTAGATCCTTTCTTCTTCTTTTTCTTACTGCTTTTGTCTTTTCCCTTCTTGGAATCTGTCATATCATCTTTAGGAATTTCAGATGATGGTTTTTGATGATCAAATGATTTCTGGTTGCCACCTTCTGGGGCCAACTTTGAAAACTTCTTTAAAAGCTTTGGATCTTCAGAATCATCATTTCCCTTTGAACCTTTCTTGTTCCAACCAAACCAACTCTTCTTGTCCTTACCAACACCATTTGATTCACCATTCTCATAGGTGCCTGAACCACTTTCATGGCTCTCAGTTACCCCACTATCCTCGTCCTCACAAACAACATCAGAGTTTTCCATACGAAGTGCAGAATCCAACTGGATCTTCTCCTCAGCAGTTAATACATCATCATATTCATCATTGTCACCACCATTTGCCACCCTTTCTTCATCATCCACTGCAAATAGCTCCTCATCTGTCATAGCCCCAGGAACCCGCCTAGACTTCACACTCACCATCACGTGAAGCATATCAAAAACTTTGGCCTTCCAATTTCCAACCATCTCCGTCCTCTCCTGTCGCCTCCAATTCAGGTGTGGAACAAGCTCAGCCTGAGTAACATCAATGCCTGGCCTATACATATTCGTTTGTGACATCAAGGCCACTTCATGGGCAACTTCAGCTTCAGTTGGTTGGGCACCAGCTCCTTCCAAAGCATTTGTGATTTCTTTCTCCTTATGTGCTAGAACAATTAAAGAACCAGGGGCCAAATTCACATTACCATCCTCTGAAGAGTAGCCCTCTCCAAGAAAAAGAAATGTCTGATCAGATCTTTGAATGCGAAACCCATCAAAACCAGCAAGAGTCATATCAGCACGTAGATTAGAGCCACGCTTCCAAATGCGGTAAGTATCTGAGGGGGCTATACGACCAATAAACGGGATGACTGAGCTCTCAAAATGAAAAGTTATCTCCATGTAAAAATCACGAATACGGCCTGCAGAGGCAACAATACGGGGAAGTCTACGGCACCATTTGGCCCAAGCAAGCGGCTGGTAGTGTCGTGCAATAATCATAGCAATTGCTTCCTCTCTAGTGCACACTGCTTCTTGGAGAGCACTCCAACCATTCTCATTTTGAAGACTCCAATCAGCACCAGCAGCCATCAAAATCTCTGCTGAGATTGGATCCCGGAGACGCACTGCAAGATGCAGAGGGGTCTCACGACCAGGAACATCACGACGGTCAATGACAGCTGAGACAGAATCAGCTCGGAGCTCAGCCTCAAGAGATTCAGCTTCAGTACTTACTTCACTAGCCTTGGCAAGCCGAGGAAGGGTAGAGATAATGCGCTTAAGGGAAGCATAGTCACGGCGTGCAACCGCAAAATGAGCTGGACTATGGGAATATTTGGAAAAATCTTCCATTGCTTATATAATGCTTTACTATTCGCTAAGTTCCTAAGCTAATGCTCCTCTCATCTTTCAATGAACCAAAGCTTCGGAACTCAAATCTAAACCAGTTGTACTCATACACTAAAGTTCAGAGGGGTATTCTCACTACAGTATAACCCAACAATTCCCAAAAGTTCCAAAGCCCAGATAATCTAACACAAAACCCCTCTCAATGATTCAATCAAAATTCAAATCACACTTAATTTCCTCACCATTGCCAAAGCTTCAACCACTTTTGCAGCTCAATCTCCTGATCCTCAGCACCACCAAAGCAACCACAAAGCTCCAAATCTGTAAAACAACACAATCAAGATTCAAACTTTCTAGCTCAAATCAGCACACAACAAAAACCCAGAAATCAAAAATCAAAACTTTATGCTTGGAAACAAAAACTGAATCACATAACCACCATAATCTGCCTACATTTTCAAATCCCATCACAAATTGACTATCTTTCTCCCTAAAAAATCACCTGAGCCAAATAAAGCAAGAACCTTTGGATTGGGTTTTTGGAGTGAAAGCTCAAAGCTTGGTTCTTTTCTCCTTCCTTCTCCCTCTGGTGGGCTCTCTCTCCCAATTCAACTGTTGAATCAGTCAGAGAGGTGAGAGATGATGATGAAATGGGGTATTGGCTTAATCCCACGGTTGGTGTCAGATACAAGGGATCCAATGGTCAGGATCTTGGGTTCCAATCCTTGGTTAGCTATCTTCACTCACAAAGACACAAACTAGTGTAGGGAGGACATGACCCAACTCGGTTCCTGACTCATTGTTTCTCTCTCTCTCTCTCTCCCCCACCTCAGATCTCTCGGTTTTTCCAGGTTTTGAAGAGTCTTCACTTTTGCTTTTGCTCTGTTTCACAGCTTTAGAGCAAAGACTAGAGCTTTTGCCTAGCTTTGTGGGGTGAATTACTTACCTGCCATTTCAGGAGGGATGGTGAATTGGTAATTAATATGTTTTTTTTTTACCAGCGGAACATGGTCAATGAAGGAGTTTCCATTTTGGTAAAGGCCTATTGCTATAATAGAATGACAGTTATTTTGTTTTCTTGCTGTGGGAGGGATGCAGTGTTGACATAGGTTTTAGGTTAGGTAGTTTTAAGGTAAGGTTTCAGACAGTCTGGAATTACTTTACAACTAACGATTTAATGTAAGAAGTGGAAAGGAAATATCTTAAGGTTACGAGATAATTGATCAAAGTATTGATATTCAAATCTAGATGTGACTGATTAAGAGTAAATGAAAAACTTTACGAGAAATGAATGATGGTTTAATCTTAAAGAGAACACGATTTTTACGATTAGATTCTATAAGCACACTTCAAGTTAAACCTATTATGTGAGTGATATGGCTAGAGTTAAGAGTGTGGCAGTACATAGAATTTCAATTAATTTAGTTGAGAAGTCGCAATCTTTGGTGTTGCATTTGTGCGGGTAAAACATAAGTATCATTCTTACTTCTAGTGTAAATTCTCACTTTTAACCATTAAACCATAGTGCATCGACACATCACTTCTAATGTAAGATTTTTTTTTTTTTTATTTTGGTCGAAAAGATTAAATTTTTAATGCAATCGTCAATAGGTTCCGAACTATGCTATAACAATTGGTCACCCCCCAAATGAAATAAGACATCTCCCTATGATTATACCCGGTTTTAAAGAGGAAAACTGAGTGGATATGGAGTAAATTATATCACTCGACAGAAATATAGTAAATCATTGTAGATGAAGACGATTGTCGAAGTAAACAATAGCAACTTAGACAAGAAGCAATGGACTTGTTCAAATAAAGCTTAACAATTAAACAAAAGAGAGCTTGGTGAGCTTGATCATCTACCACAACTTCACATATGTTTCCTTTACAAGGAATATGTCATATAATACCCTATTATTGTGTTCATGCCCCCACTCATATGTCACTAGATATAGACTTAGCTAGCAGTGTGTGCAACTTTGTAAAGGGTAAATCCATTTATTTTGAGCAGCTGGCTTATTATACTTGGATTAATTTGGACAACCGACAGTTAGCTAAGTTGCCAATCTATACTTTGCCTTAATTTTGCTCTAAGAGGATTTGTATCACCCACTTATTATTAGGACTACTTGGATCCCTCTACGCCTCACATGAAAGTCTAACATAACCATCGTTCTCACGGCAACCAGTTGCATTGCAGTCGTATAAGAAGTTTATTGCAGGGAGTACAAGTAAGAGGCTTTCTTAGAGTCGTAAGAAGAGGTGAGTATCAGCAGCGCATGGAGAAATAATAATAATTTCAAAGTTAACATTATAAAATCTCAAAAAGTAAAATAACTCGACTTTCTTCGTCTTGCATTTAACTTCCTCAATACTCCTTAGAGCAGAAAAGAATGTAGGAATCAAACAACTCTTCTTAGACTTTGATATACCTAGGTGAACGATAATGAGGGTGTGAGAGAAGCGTAAACAAGTAATAACAAAGTGCATATTTGATGAATTACGAACTAAGATAATTAAAAATCAACTCAACTATATAAGCAAAATAAGTACATAAGTACAAAGTTTTTCTTTGTTTTACAGCAACAACTTCCATGATCGACCATTTAGCACAAAATGTGTAAGATGATCACCTCTATACACCTCTTCTGATCAAACAAAAGCTAGTCCTAATAACACCATTTTCTTAATTTCATAGTTTTTGTTTTCCTTGTATTTTGTAAGTGTACATACAAGCTAGGCCAGATCGGGGGGTGGGTTGGTTGGCTCGCTGTCAGGATTCCATTGCTAGTGGATTTTATGTGACTTGAAGCTTCTCAACTACTACTACTACTGCTTCACCTCTGTGACTACTGCATGCTCTGTGGGGTTTCTCTCCTGCTCAGTACATTTCTTGCCCTCTAAAACCAGCAATGGAATGGAAGGAAGACATGCATAATGATTCATATGGTCCCCTCCAGCATGTGGCTTCCAGGCTATGGTTCATTGGCTCCTTACTAGAATTATAACCTGTTGTTTTTGCTTTTTCAGAGTGAAAGCCCCCACACTTTGGCCATGGCAAACAGAGAAGCTGGCACTTAATTGCTTTGCATGCATGGTTCTTTGTGCTCAGTGACCACCCTCTACAAGATGGCTTTGCACTTTGAATTGCTCTCTCAAATTCAAGTAAGACCCTCTGCGACTTTCGGGAGACTTGCTTGTCCTAGATAGACATGACCTTACAAGTAAGGTCACCTTACCATAGGAGTTTGGCTCATCAGCAGCACCACGTACCTAGCTGCATGTATTTGCTGGTATATGAATGAGGTCATACACATACAGGCAACTGCCACTGTGTTTCATAATAAATCTGATTCAATGCTGCACACTTTGATATTTGGGGACTGGGGAGGTATTGCAATGTTGCATTATTGAGCTACTTCACTATATTTTCCAATGGTTTGAACTGTTCATCTTCGAAGATCATCTTTCTGAAAAATGGGAAACTGTTTGATCATCTAACTATGACCAAATGAAAGTCTAATACAATGTTCTTGGTAAATGATCTTAGATTTCTCTAGCTATTCGGCGTTTGTGAACAAGAAAGACATGTATAGTCGATAACCACTGAAAAAAGAAATCATGATGATAATCATTTGGTAAAATGATTGTTGATTCGGTTTGTTAAACACTGGCATTCATTAGTTGTTTGTCAGGAGTTGGGAACATGATTTGAAGTGACGTAATGATGGCAACCACGCTTGTACGTATGGCAACAAAGCCATAAAGTTGTAGTTAATTTTGTTCAGCAAAAAGGAATATGATAAAGACATTTAGCCACCACATTAAGGTGGTGCTACCGTGCTACTGCAACACATCAGTCTTGACTCTTGACTCTTGAGGCTATGTCATGGGAAATAAGCCAATCAAAACCAGAAGATAGCATTATCTCAGGTGAAGGATAATCCAAATTGTTCAGGAGTGAACACCCACGTGTAACATGTTGGTTCAACTGTAGTTCTAGAGGAATAGCGTTGGTTGTATAGAGTTTCATGAATTTTGATTACACAATTAGGTTGACAGTTTATATCACAGGCATCAGATACATTATATGATTATGAGGTCACATTACAAAATTGTGCAATATTTGCACCGGATCAGTTTGAAGCTCACTTCCGAGCCAATAGTTCACAGGTGATGATATCATTCATGGATGCAGGAGACTTCCCAGCACCTAACACAGGAACCAGGTTGAAGATGGGGTCCTTCCCGATCTTGATATTTCGATTCATCTCAGCAAATTCGCTGAATGCATTGGTCAACATGAGAGAGAGTGCATCCAGAGTCATTTGAAGACTTGTTGGAAAGTAGAATCTCAAATACTACAAAAGAAAAACTCGGCAGGTAAGAAAAACATTATTATAAACATGTTAAGAGAATCGACATATTATAAGCAGAAGCACCAAAGTTTAGGCATATTCAAGCTAAAATATTTAAAACATAACATTGTGAACAGAATCGAAGAAGGAACCTTAACCAGTGTGTTAGTCAAGACACATACCATTGTGTCTTCCCAACCGAAATCGTTCTCCATGATAATCTTATCAAGAAGATATAAGCAAAATCTTAAAACTCTATCCATCTGCCTTCCTATGACAGATTTTTGATGATCCCCTTTGTCCTTGTCACAGATCATGGCAGCAAGTTCGCTATTCACAGACAAAACAACTGCACATAACTTTCCAGGAACAATGCACTTTTGAATGCACGATTCATGCCAATTTGCATGCTGAAAACCCCAGTAATCAGTGGACCTTGAGTGACGCTGGTCTTTTACATCACTAATTGTAGCTTCAAAAACGTCTGCAACAAATAGAATAGGCTTAACTTCTACAAGCGCCCTGCAATGCCAAAAACAGAAGGGCACCTGATTATACATTCATAGTTCTTTTGATAAAGATACAGAAGCATCAGTAAAGAAACAATACCAAATCAAACTTAACGTTGCCAAGAGGCATACTTATAGGCAAACCAAGGACTACCACAGATTCGCTTCAATAGTTCAATGTATGTTGGAAAATTTAGGTTTTAAGTGGACTTTAGACATTCGCAAGTTATATATCTGTAAATATAATATTTGATCCTATAAATTAATTTATAGTACACTAATTTTAAAAACAATCAAGCATCAAGTCAAACTTCTCCAGTGTAAAAAAATTTAAGTTCTGTTTCAGATAGGTCAAGTATACTAAAGCAAGGAACATATCCTACACTTATGTTTCAGATATATCTAGTATGCTAAAGCAATTCACCACTAGCATAATGAGAGTTGACATAATACCAAATAGGAACACATATACTACTCCCGAGTGCATAACATGAAAAAGGAAGGGCAACTCAGAGATATAGTCAATTACCCTTTTGGCAGATCCGGGAGAAGGAGAAATAAAAAAATGGGATTCAATGCTTCAGAGTTGTTTCCTTTATCCAAATTGAAGACTCTTCTTTGTTTAAGGAAAGCTTTATGCTTGTCATGAATGCTTAATCTATCCGACGGCGGAATTTTAGTTGAACAGTAGTCGACAAAGATGATAGCGGAAGTGAATATTGAGCAGTTAAAGCAATTTGCCACTGCTTCACTATTGTCCAGTGCTGTTACAAGCTCATCCATGACGCTTCCATCACATAACGTCATTGTGGGAGGGTTGAGCCCTAATTGTCCAGCCATGTGAAGTATCTCCTTATGCAAAGTTGCCTGAAAATAAATCATTTGGAACTATAAATCAACCCCCATCAATTAATGGAACTTTGTACCATCAAAGATTCAAACAATACTGGTCTGCGGGAACAAAACAAAAGTATAGGCAAAGGTGCCAAAAGGGAGTTGCTCGGCAAGGCAAGCATAACATACAAGCCAATATAGAACTGTTAACTGTATTTGCTGAAACGTTTTACCTGGCTATATGGTCCAATACAACTGGGTGCCCAACAAGATATACTTTGCACATGCAGAACTCTTTTGGTGTGGTCATTTGCAACTAGAACTTCCATGTATGCATTACCAAAACCCACTTGCAACAAAGGTAGTTCGACTGTACTGCGAGATGGAACACCAAACGGGCACTTCTCCTGGGTTATATGTTTCACATATGTATCATTTGCTGTAGAGAACCCACCCATATCAGCGATATATAGATGAATGTAGAGCACATATTCCCAACCAAAACCATATTCCACGAGTAGAGATTCAATTTTATTCAGAACGACCTCCAGGTCTTCTTGCAAACCTGTAATTCAATACAAGAAATCATACCGTCTGAAGGACAAAAAGTGCAATAACCAAAGTTGGATGAAGAAATTAACTTGCAGAGAATGCTAGTTCAGATATATATACCTGCAGAAGTTGTGCAGGAATCTTGCAACCAGCAACAAATAGAAAATGTATCACCCTTTTCTGTTCTTGAAATGTGAATTTTATGTTCAGGAAGTTTAACCAAGTCGTCAACTGTAGCATCAGCCTGGCAAATGGCATCACATGCTTCTGCGTCTCCTTGCACTTCATAGATAGAACCCACCTTCTCACAGATCGCATGGGTATTGTCACTGCTCTCTAATTTATGGGACTCTGCCTTACTTTGCAAATGAAAAGCCACCGGATGAAGCACCCCAACTGGCGCTATGGAATCAGAAGAGTGCAGTACTACTTGAGACTCATCAAGCATGATTCGAGCATTCTGGAGATTTCAATTTTTGGTGTAAAAGGTAAAAGAATCAATAGTCAAAAACAATAATACACTAACCAAAACAAATCCCAATTTGTAAATATAGTCATAGGATAAGGAATGATATAAACTTACAACAAAGAGAGGGCAATCCAGTGTCAAAGTTTCATATTCCCCTCCTTCACCACATACATTTATACCGTATAAACTGCCAAGGAATGAAATGTCAAGAAACCAACTTTTGAATTATGCACAACATATTAACAAGGAAGGTGACCAAGGAGCTTGGCTCTATAGGAGGAGAGGGTGATGGATTCTTTCAACCCAAATTTCATTGACATTTTCATATACTTTCAATATCAACGTATAACAATACATCATGCACCCACATAAACAAAATAGATGACGTACTCTTTCAGCTTATGCAGATACGGCTGCAACACTGACATTTCTTTGCCCAAGTGCTTTGATGGATCCAACCCCATGGCAGCAACCTATGACAGTGAGAATATTAACCTCCACTCCATAAACCATCCAAATAAACATGTGTGTCAATTCATTTAATAAGTAGTAAGACAATGGCATGTGGTCAGACATGATATGACTGATTTTAACTCTCATATTTACAGTCTAGTGGAAAGCTAAAACTGGTTTCTGTTTCAAGGTCATGAACTTATAATTTTTAATCTGATGCATGGATGAATTGAATCTAGAGATACTACATCTACAACATTAAGGTGATAATAAGTTTATTCTGTACTCGAACTGTAAATATCTTCCAACAAGCCTCTAAGAAACCAGGTAAGCAAAAATTACAATATTAAGATGATGCTCCTTGACACTTTCTCAAGCCTGGCCTTCTGTCTTTTAAGTGAAGCTTACCATAGCCAATCACAGAGAAGATGAAAGGCATACAAAAACCAGGTAAGCAAGGAACATAAAATTCAAAGCTTCAAATTAAAGGGATGCATTTTGTAAAGTTAAATAGAAATATAGAATATTTTACCTTCACTGTAATCGCGACAATCCCACTAGTTATCTGGAATGGCAGAACAGGTTACGATATTAAAACAGGCATATAATTAACTGAATACATTTATATAACTAATTTGCCAAAACAAATTACCATTTCTTGAAGGAGCATTGACTGATCTTGTTTCCACAAGTATGCTAGAGAAACAAGGCCTAACCTTGAACAGACACTTTCCACCCGCAGCCGTTGGTAGTCTGATGCAATAGCACCAGAAGATACAGCAGTGACAGAAGGAATCTGTCTTTTGACTTCATTTAACAAAATAAACATGTCTTCAACTTCATCGCCAGGAGTCATTCTATAGCTAAGCTTCTGATCCCTATACAATACACATAAGCCATAGAGAAATTAAAATGTGTTTAACATAAACAACTAATCAAGTCTGTTGTGATATCGGCCAATTATGTATGTCAAGGAACCCCAAAAGAACACAGCAAACCAAGAGAAACAACCACAGAGATAAGACACAAAGAACACAGATTTAAGGTGGTTCAGCAAAACCTTTGCCTACATCCACCGGCAGAAAACACTTCCACTATATTAATAATGGGTACACAAGAAAGAATAAGAAAACAAGGACTCTCTCACTTCTCCTCCTATCTCTCTCCTCTCTGCCCTCTCTCACCCTCTAACCGAGAATGGAACACACTTTGCTCTTTGTCTCTGCGATACAAGACCTAGAACTAAACCTCTCCTTATATAGCCATAAGGATCTTCAGATCTCTTCACCAAATAGGAATCCTATTCCTATTAGTGGTAGGCAATAATGCCTCCTTCCTTCTCTGTAATCAACAAGATTACAGGTACACCATCATCAATAAGGATTTACTTTCCTTATTGGAACACCATACTCTAAGACGAAACATCTTATGAAAAACACATGGGCTGGAAACCCAACAAGTGGATAAACGAGATATAGAAAATCTTTTGTTGCAAAGAAACAATGACCAACAAGAACAGTATTTCAACTTTGCCGACATAAGATATACCAAAATACCCTTCTCAGAAAGCTTGCCTTGTGGATCCTTGTATTCTCCTTCTGAACAATGGCACTCCCATGCATTCTGCATAGCTGATAACTATCTGGTGCCCAACCTAAGAGAAGTGATCAACAAGTAGTAGATAAATTAATGACATTGCATGAACACCAACACCAGCTTTAGTTTTACTTAACAACAATCACACTAAACAAGAGACTGTTACATCTGATTTAAAAGTGAAAAAGCAGCATTTAATGCACACATTTTTTTCTAACAGAGTTGTCTGAAATCTCCAATTGACATGTCAAGAATATATAGTTTTAAACTGTGATATTGATTGTTTATTCTTATCATTTGAAGTAACCTGAGAAACTAGGCTATTCACACAAGTGCATATCACAAATAACCAATTCCAGAGCAAGGAAAATGGATGTTTCTCATCTAACTCAATCTCCTAGTTTTGTGTATGATCTGTTGATGACTATTACATTTTACCATACATACATACAGATCTTAACTCTTTGTTTTTGAAAGAAGAAACATTCAAATAAGGTGAAATATAGACAAGAGGAATGAGACTTACAGTTTGATACATGTAACTATCAAGCTCGTCCACCGAATCATCAGCTGGCATCAAATTTGCCACAGCAACAATCTGGGCAATAGCACACAGATGTCAATCTTCAGGCAGTGATAAATTAAATAACAAAGACTTCCTTTTCATCTTCTGCAGAAAATATGAAGAACAAAAGCAGAAATTATAGACGAGGGTACTATTAGTCTATTACTAATGTTTCTTTTGGATACGTATTATCACAGCACCAAACCAAAATGTTTACCACTCAATATTCAAGCACGCGTTCTGCTGGCAAATTTCACATTCCTACTAACCCATCAAAAGATTTTTTACTTTGTTGCCAACCCAGGGCAACTCAATGAAAATGCTGAATGTAAAAAGAGTGTAACGACGTATGGGTGACAAGACTGCTGATTTTCCATGTCAAGCATACCATGCTGTGAATGGCTTATCCAAATCTAAAGATGGAACTCTAACCTAAGCTGCCCGCATAAGTTTGCAAAGCAGAACACGTTTTGACATCTAGAATTACTTAAACTATAATACTCCCTCCAATTCATACTCAAACAACTTGGCTAATCCATGTCTCTTCCAATTAGTTATACATAACCAATAATCACCCAACAAAATTGAACCCAGGACACAAGAAAGGAACAAACTTCATGCTCCATTTTCAACTCTCCTACATCTCCCAGGAACCAAATAGACCACACAGACTGACAGAAGCTCCCAGCAAAAACTAAAACCAGCCTCATTCATCAAATTTCAAATGCCATCAATACCATCATCAAACATAGCTCAACTCGAGTTGGGTTTCTTCACTTTTCACTCAAAACCCAGAATCCAACAAGTGATAAACAGCACAACATAATCCGAAAAATTCAATCTTTACTTCAATTTTGAGCCATTTTTATTTTCAACTGAACCAAAAGAGAGGGAAGTGAAACCTGGTGGCCGTATTGGAGGCACTTCATCATGGCATAGCAGCTGTCCTTGCCGCCGCTTACCAAAGCCACCACCTTCATCTCCACAGCTTTAAGCTTCTCTGGGGTTTTGGGATGGTCAGGGTTTTAGGTTTCTAGTTTGATTTACCTTTCCAAGTTTTGTTGATTCCTACTGATTTGGACTTTAAAGATACTCCCATCTGTCTGCATTTTTATTATTTCTTTTTATTTATTTTTAATTTTTGTTACTACTGTTTTCATATTTAACTTTTTTTATTCACAGTTGGCACAAGTACCACTGTACCACCAGTTTCATTCCGTTCATTCTAATAATTCTATTACCGTTTCTCATGTTTGGCATGAAGCAAATTTTCTGGCAGAGATGACATTTCTCTTATGTATAACATACATGAATACCATGTAAGAGTACTGATCTAAATCTTGGGAGCAAGGGAAGTTGGGGAACCTTGAGATCTAATCAAAGAATGAATATTTAGCAATGCAGCACAGCAGCACCATGAGGCCTCATGTAGCTCATGGCTGAGAGGCTGGGTTTCGGGGGAGACAATGTTTTGGAGCAGGGAGATGGAGAGACGCTAGGTTTGATCTTTTTTACTGTAGTTGCTGGGTTTTTACCGTAGTTTGATTTTTTTTTATCACTAACGAACGTTTGTATGACTGTTAGTAATATGTAATTGGTTTAAGTGCACCTGGTTAAAGGGTTTAGAAGTTCCAAATGGTGGGAGAAAGGAACGAAGTATAGGCCTGGCAAATCCAATTCCATTTACCAGGTGGGAGAAAAAGGTGTAACAATCTTCAGGCTAAGGACTCGGATCATGTGGTGTGATTATAAAAAAGTGAAAGTAAAGTCATGAATTGGTGCAATTATATAATCCTAATACATATGTCTTAATTACATAGCATCATTTTGCATAGGTAAAATGCAATTGCATCATATAAAGGCATATCCGCATAAAAACTTCCAGTACTACATTCTTGCACATAACATGAATTCTTGATATGTGAATATATCTGCAAACTCGAATCATGCCATTGGTGCATTTGCAAATGAAAACTCATTAGTCTGCAAATGAAAAGCAAAACTACTTGAAGTACATATGTCAAGCTATGTTCAGAAGATTGATGCACGATAACATGATAAAGATAGGATCTCGATGGTCAGACTCGGATCCTCCATCCCAGTATCTGAGCTTCTTGCGATGAAGACTCTCATCCAAAATCTTATCAAAGAAAGTGACGGAGAAAGACTATAATGCAGACAACCGACAAGCCCGCCGGCTCTGTAGCAGGGAGGTGGTTGTCTGAGTGACTCATTATCGAAAGCGGGTTCTAAATTAAGGTTAAGAGTGATTTGTGGCCAGGCTCCTGTTGTTGCTGCTAATAATTTCAAAATTATTTCTGGAGATGCCCCTCCACCTGCATACTGGGTAGTTGGTGAAGACTGTTATGTGGATGCATATGCCACCTTGAATGATCTGAGGGCTGATTTGAAAGGTGAAGGACAATTGTCTCTTCCTCCTCACTTCACGTTCTGGACTCTAGCTCATAGAAAATTAAATGAGAAGCTTACCTTATATGAGAATGACATCGGTGATGGTGATATGGTTTTTCTATGCCGGTAGCAGGAATGGCATCTGAAGGTCAGTCTGCCAACTGAGGTAGTCGAAGTCGACTGCTACCCGTTTTTAAACGTATCAGAACTGAAGCTCAGATACTGCATGAAGCTGGTTTGTCTGAGTGACTGTAATGCAGACAAACCCGCTTCATCCAGTATCCGAGCTTCAGTTCTGATACGCTTAAAAACGGGTAGAAGTCGACCTCAACTACCTCAGTTGGCAGACTGACCTTCAGATGTCATTCCCGCCACCGGCATAGAATAACCATATTACCATCACCGATGCCATTCTCATACAAGGTAAGCTTCTCATTTAACTTTTATGAGTTAGAGTCCAGAATGTGAAGTGAGGAGGAAGAGACAATTGTCCTTCACCTCTCAAATCAGCCCTTAGATCATTCAAGGTGACACATGCATCCACATAACAGTCGCCACCAACTACCTAGTATGCAAGTGGATGGGCATCTCCATTAATAATTTTGAAATTATTAGCAGCAACAGGAGCCTGGCCACAAATCACTCTAACCTTAATTTTTACGGTTGAGAAACTTCTTGAATGCATTTGACGAATTCACTTGACCAATATCAGATGGCTCAAACCTGACAAAAAAGGAAAAAATAGGTACACACTATTAAATGGTTCCTCCCAATCTTAGGTCAGAGACTCCCACACCAACCTCGACTTTTTTAGAACAGGTCCGAGTCAAATAGCAATGATTCAAAGCACTTCTTTTTACACTATTTCGGAAACCCAAGGACTCAATCATATGGATATGTAAATCCTATCAGAAAAAGAAGCTTAAGTTCAGAAATTAACCTCCACTCCATAAACCATCCAAATAAACATGTGTATCAATTCATTTAATATGTAGTAAGACAATAGCATGTGGTCAGACATGATATGACTGATTTTAACTCTCATATTTACAGTCTAGTGGAAAGCTTATAATTTTTTAATCTGATGCATGGATGAATTGAATCTAGAGATACTACATTGACAACATTAAGGTGATAATAAGTTTATTCTGTACTCGAACTGTAATTATCTTCCAACAAGCCTCTAAGAAACCAGGTAAGCAAATATTACAACATTAAGATGATGCTCCTTGACACTTTCTCAAGCCTGGCCTTCTGTCTTTTTAAGTGAAGCTTACCATAGCCAATCACATAGAAGATGAAAGCCATGCAAAAACCAGGTAAGCAAGGAACATGAAATTCAAAGCTTCAAATTAAAGGGATGCATTTTGTAAAGTCAAATAGAAATATAGAATATTTTACCTTCACTGTAATCGCGACAATCCCACTAGTTATCTGGAATGGCAGAACAGGTTACGATATTAAAACAGGCATATAATTAACTGAATACATTTATATAACTAATTTGCCAAAACAAATTACCATTTCTTGAAGAAGCATTGACTGATCTTGTTTCCACAAGTATGCTAGAGAAACAACGCCTAACCTTGAACAGACACTTTTCACCCGCAGCCGTTGGTAGTCTGATCCAATAGCACCAGAAGATACAGCAGTGACAGAAGGAATCTGTCTTTTGACTTCATTTAACAAAATAAACATGTCTTCAACTTCATCGCCAGGAGTCATTCTATAGCTAAGCTTCTGATGCCTATACAATATACATAAGCCATAGAGAAATTAAAATGTGTTTAACATAAACAACTAATCAAGTGGATAAACGAGATATATAAAATCTTTTGTTGCAAAGAAACAATGACCAACAAGAACAGTATTTCAACTTTGCCGACATAAGATATACCAAAATACCCTTCTCAGAAAGCTTGCCTTGTGGATCCTTGTATTCTCCTTCTGAACAATGGCACTCCCATGCATTCTGCATAACTGATAACTATCTGGTCCCCAACCTAAGAGAAGTGATCAACAAGTAGTAGATAAATTAGTGACATTGCATGAACACCAACACCAGCTTTAGTTTTACGTAACAACAATCACACTAAACAAGAGACTGTTACATCTGATTTAAAAGTGAAAAAGCAACATTTAATGCACACATCTTTTTCTAACAGAGTTGTCTGAAATCTCCAATTGACATGTCAAGAATATATAGTTTTAAACTGTGATATTGATTGTTTATTCTTCTCATTTGAAGTAACCTGAGAAACTTGGCTATTCACACAAGTGCATATCACAAATAACCAATTCCAGAGTAAGGAAAATGGATGTTTCTCATCTAACTCAATCTCCTAGTTTTGTGTATGATCTGTTGATGACTATTACATTTTACCATACATACATACAGATCTTAACTCTTTGTTTTTGAAAGAAGAAACATTCAAATAAGGTGAAATATAGACAAGAGGAATGAGACTTACAGTTTGATACATGTAACTATCAAGCTCGTCCACCGAATCATCAGCTGGCATCAAATTTGCCACAGCAACAATCTGGGCAATTGCACACAGATGTCAATCTTCAAGCATTGATAAATTAAATAACAAAGACTTCCTTTTCATCTTCTGCAGAAAATATGAAGAACAAAAGCAGAAATTATAGACGAGGGTACTATTAGTCTATTACTAATGTTTCTTTTGGATACGTATTATCACAGCACCAAACCAAAATGTTTACCACTCAATATTCAAGCACGCATTCTGCTGGCAAATTTCACATTCCTACCAACCCATCAAAAGATTTTTTACTTTGTTGCCAACCCAGGGCAACTCAATGAAAATGCTGAATGTAAAAAGAGTGTAACGACGTTTGGGTGACAAGACTGCTGATTTTCCATGTCTAGCATACCATGCTGTGAATGGCTTATCCAAATCTAAAGATGGAACTCTAAACTAAGCTGCCCGCATAAGTTTGCAAAGCAGAACACGTTTTGACATCTAGTATTACTTAAACTAAAATACTCCCTCCAATTCATACTCAAACAACTTGGCTAATCCATGTCTTCCAATTAGTTATACATACCCAATAATCAGCCAACAAAACTGAACCCAGGACACAAGAAAGGAACAAACTTTATGCTCCATTTTCAACTCTCTTACATCTCCCAGGAACCAAATAGACCACACAGACTGACAGAAGCTCCCAGCCAAAAATAAAACCAGCCTCATTCATCAAATTGCAATGCCATCATCAAACTTAGCTCAACTCGAGTTGGGTTTCTTCACTTTTCACTCAAAACCCAGAATCCAACAAGTGATAAACAGCACAACATAATCCGAAAAATTCAATCTTTTCTTCAATTTGAGCCATTTTTATTTTCAACTGAACCAAAAGAGAGGGAAGTGAAACCTGGTGGCCGTATTGGAGGCACTTCATCATGGCATAGCAGCGGTCCTTGCCGCCGCTTACTAAAGCCACCACCTTCATCTCCACAGCTTTAAGCTTCTCTGTTGTTTTGGGATGGTCAGGGTTTTAGTTTGATTACCTTTCCAAGCTTCCAATAGTGTTGACTCCAACTGATTTGGACTTTAAAGAGACTCCCAACTGTTTCCTTTTTTTTTATATTTCTTTTTATTTTTTATTTTTTATTTTTTACTTTTGTTTCAAACTGTTTACATTTTTCATATTTAATTTTTTTAGTTTACAGTTTGTATTGACGCAAGAACAACGAGTTTCATTCCATTCATTCTAATATTACTATTACCTTTTCTCATGTTTGGCATGAAGCAAATCTCCTAGCAGAGATCTCATTTCTCTTGTAACAAAATTTATAGCAAACATGAATGTCATGAGTGAGAAATAATTGGACTCAGATAATGTGGTATGAAAATTACGACATTTAGTACTGAATAAAAACAGAAGGGCATGCAAAACCCTTCGCTAAAACAACTCATTTTATAAGGGTTTGTTTATCATACTATATGGTATGACATGCCTATTACAAATGTATCTAATTATATGACTAATAGGGACTTTTGAAAAGGTAAATGGTCATTACATGATCATTTAGTTGTTTCTTCAATCAATGATTACCACATATTTTGTGAGACATGATATATTATATGGTATACTAGAATTTTTCATCTTATAGTACATGACATGTTTGATTATTAATCATACATACAAAGCCAATTCTAGATCACAAGGACATGCTAAAGGCACATAAATAAGTCTACAGTTGCAGGTATTTTTGGTTTAAGGTATTCCATAACATGATCTCTGGCCTTGACTTCTTCATTGATTTCTGTAACTGGCCTATCCACTCCATGAGGGAATCTCCATCTCCGCACAGGATCAATAACAAGTTTCTCCAGTGAAACAACATTCTTTATTAAATACATGACATGTTCGACAGCAGATGTATGAGCCCGATAGCCATCTATTTCTACCACCTTGAGGTGATTATGGGGGCAATCAGGTGCTTTCTCAATTTCTCCAATTTCCAGGCAACATGGACCCACTTCATATAGCTGCAACTGCATGAGAACATACATCAATTCTATTAGCATAGTTTATAGATACCACAGAAAATTTAACTTCCATTTTCTGTTATTACTTTTGTTTCTTCAAAATAGGAAAGTAAATGAGCAGAAAAATACATCTACCAAGTTTTACTGCGTAATCAACATACCTGCAACACGAGTCTCCGCAAGCAAGGAGATGCCTTCAGGAAGTTATATAAATGATAAAGTGCCCTATAATAATTTGATATTACTTGTAATTCCAAATGCTTCAGACTTGCGAATAGAGGCAATGCAGGATTATCAGTGTAGACCTGAAAGCCAAAGAAACAAAGAGTGAGAAACTATAACCTAAAGAGGATAAAAGTAAACTGACAATAATAACAGCATGCACTAACCGCTCCGTGGATATGCAGCTTCAGAATCTCTATGTTGGAAAGACAGCATTGGGTAAACAAAACACTTAAGTAATCCTTATGCCATGTCTCCTTCGAAATCTTTACCTCAGATAGCAATGGTAAATTACTGATAACTAAGTTTATGGAAACATATCCAATATAAATAAATGAGACGATGTTTACGTCTCTGATTTCAATGCTTTTCAGGTTACCACAATATCGTATGACCAGATACTTCAATGCAATTGATGGACCAACAACTCTTAAATTAACCAAATCAGTTGTGCAACTCACTGATAATCTCTCGAGTAATGGACAGCTGGACAACAAATACTCGAGAACTTCTCCAGTAACACCAACATGTCGAATCTGAAGAACTTTGAGGGACTTGAAACCAATATTGTATAAACAAGAGCCCATACTTGGAAACTTATAACCAATAGAAACTTCTGGTTGAAAGTCCAATTCAAGCTTTTCAACACTGTTTTCCATTGCAAATTGAATCCATCCATTAATCAGACTTGAAAAGCGACTATCTAAGCAGAAGCTAACACTGAATTCTTCTACATGTTTGCCTCTATGCTGTTGCAGCATATGATTCACCCAATTGATGTATTTCCATCTTCCCTGCTCTATATATTCCTTTGTTTGGCGCCAGTAGCTCTGGAAATTATTGTCAATTGATAAGTCATCAGCATCAAACCTAAGGGTCTTAGTAGACAGTCCCACATTCTGCCATCGCCTAGAAAGGACGCTGGTAGCTACTGCTTCCTTTAGCGGCAAACGGGACACTAAATAAACAAGAACGTCATCAGGCAATGCACTGATCCTGTCCAACTTATCGTATTCGTCCCTACTTTTCCTTCTCCTCTTACCCTTGTTCTCAACCTAAAAAATTAAACCATCAAAATGTAAATGCACCCAGTAAGAAATAGAAAAGGTAACAAGTTTTCAACTAATTACTTATCAGTCAATTAAATTCTCTGTTCTTAAAAGTCTGAGAAACACAGATATGAAATTTTCAATCCAAAATCAAAGCAGTTACTTATCTGGGAACTATATTCTACTCACTTAACATACTACTAAAAATAACAGGATGCAATTTTCAATCTATCAAGTGAAACAGAGTTGTATGCATGCAATATCAATCTGGGCAGTAAAAAAGATGCAAACTTTGTATGTAAACAGAGTCCTGTGCATGCAATGCAATCTGGGCAACAAGAAAGATGCAGACTATACACCATTAACGTATCTGGGAACTACGATTTTGATAGTTTAGCGTTTAGATACCTTGAAATAAAAACATAACCAAATTAAATGGTGTAGAAGGTTTTACCTGGACCACAGATTGAAGGGTTGCTCTTCTTCTCTTCATTGGGTTTCTCAGAGCAAAGATATCTTCGCTGGTCGCTTTTGAGTGAGAAGCGTAGGTTTTTTTTTTTTTTTCGACAAGAAGTGAGAAGGTTGTGTGTGTATTTATAGCCAATTTATTTATTTTATTATTGAAAAGTAAAATAAGTAAATTTATTGTTTATTTATAAATTCCAACTAGGAATTTAATCATTCTTAAAAAAAAACAAAAAAAAAACTAGGAATTGAATCTATGTTTTATTTATTTTATTAAAAGACATTAAGAGAAATCAATTCCTTTTTTTTAGGGTGAAAGAGAATTAAATTTCTTAGTCGTAATATATGATTCAACATTCATCACTTTTCGTGCTCAAATTACATTTCCTAATTAATTTAAAAAGCGATAATTATCACCATACTTAGTTCACCTATAGCGATAGCCATAGCCACCTCATTTTTCAAGTGTTTGTTTTATTCAGCATAGGTAACACTTGAATTATGAATATCATGTGATCTTGAGACAAAATAAAAGGTGCGTAACAGCTTAGTTGTTGTTGTCAGAAACCAACGGCGGTTTCCATTTCACGTCTTCACATCGAAAACTAAAATCAAATAGAGAAAAATGTTCATGTCATCTTACCAATATAACACCAATTATCCAGATAATTGACAAGGATCGACAATTCATTTTGGTGCTTATCAAAAGGGAAGTTTGTGATATCTAAGTTGTGGATGCTCTTCAATTGATCAATTATAACAAGTCATGCCGGACATAAAATAATGTCGACAAACAATGATACATTCTTAAGAGCATTGCAGTCGGTCACTAACATAACAAAAGTCATATGGTTAATAACATATCTTTACTATTAGAAAGCCAGGCGTGGCTTTGGTGTCTTTGGTGAGGCCTTTTTTTCAATTGGCCAAAAAACCAAGGTAGCAGAAAATTCTCAAACAATAAAAATAATAGTTACTATGAGTTTAACCGTAAAACACCACTGAAAAAAAGAAAAAGTATGTGGCAGTTTTATCCCACTTTTTGGGGAGCAGTTATCTACAAAATGATAGGATTAACAGATTCATCCCACATAAAGTGGAGCAGTTCAAGTACACTTTCTTCCATTTTTTGATCCCCGTGCAGATGCACGGGTAAGAGGCTAGTCTCTATTAATTAAGGCAATTTGTCTTATGTAACGGTCAATGGTTAAATTTTCAGAAATTCCTTCTATTGTCCTTTTTTTATTTAATTTCTACAACTCAAAAACCTATTGTATGATAGTACAGTAAAACCAGTAATAAAAACAAAAGCAATTTTTCTAGAAGAAAAAAAGAGAAGGGTGACGTGCAAGTTGTTAACTAGTGCAATTAAATATATAGAGAACTTGGACCCCTCAGTTTTTAGTATTTAGTATTTTGCCCCAATAGGTTCGCGGCATTGTAATTTCCCCTCTTTGTTATCCTAAGAACCAAACTCCAACTCCAAACACATTCCCAGTTTCACGTCTTTGATCTCAAAGCTCAAAACTTTATAAACCCTAAACCCACTAGTCCAAAACCCACCTCAATTCTCTACCAAAGCTAATGGCTTTAGCAATTTCCCATGCTCTTCTCTGCCCCAAACTGCAGTTTCCCCAAAGAAACTTCCGCCCTAAAGCTCCACCCCTGAGTTTCTCACCTCCCAATTTCAGGTAAGCAAGTTCACTTTCGATAAAGTTCACCTTTTTATGTTCTGGGTTTTGTTCAAATGCTCAAATTCTGTGGCTTTATGTCAAAATGTGGTTGTTTGTTAGTTTTTGGGTTATTGGGTTTGTGAGGTTAAGTTTACTACAATCATGCAACTAGTTTGTTAAGCTTATTTGGTTATTTATGGGTTGAAAACTTGAAATATATACATATGTAGTTGTTAAGGGTAATCTGTATGTAGAAATAAGAAGTTGGTAGAGATAGTGTTATTGGGTTTTTAGGAAAATTGGACTACAATTATACAAGAGCTTTGTTCAGGTTGTTGGTTTGTTTATGCTTTTAATGTTTTAAGTATAGCAACAGAGGTTTAAACTTATCCTGTTTTCTAGAGCAATTCCGCAGAATAGAAGGATAGTGTTGGCCGCTGCGTCTGCAGCTGGAAGTTCTAATTCGGACAGTGGTTTAAATCCGTATGAGGTAAGTTTGTTGTATTGTAGACACTTGAAATTGGTTTTGCAAGTGACTGAGGGGATCTGATTGATGGTTGTGCATTTGTGATTTTTTATGTTTACCAGATTCTCGGTGTGAACCCGATTGAGGGGTTTGACAAGGTCAAGGAAACATATAAGAGAAAACACAAGGAGGCCATGAGCAACGGTGACGAAGAATCTGCTGCTACAGTATGTTTCGTCTCTCTCTCTCTCTC
>NC_020496.1:1073609-1123658 GCF_000184155.1 Fragaria vesca subsp. vesca | reverse complement strand
TTCTCTCTCTCTCTCTCTCTCTCTCTCTCTCTCTCTCTCTCTCTCTGTGCATATATCAAACATGTAGTTCCAAACATCACGATCACAGTATCATATTCTTTAAGTTGTGGGAGTAGCCATTTAATACAGTGTACCTATTTTTTCTTCTAAATGTATGGCCCTTTCTTTTCAGGTTTGAGCCCTCTAATTTGATTGGTGAAGTGGATTATGCAAAGAGAAATACATACAAGAAGATTATCAACGCTAAAATCAAGGTGCGATTTATTTCTGGACATGCTTTCGTTGCTGGTAAAAATCCCGAAGTTGTATCTGGACAAGCTCCTATTGCTTCACACTAGGTAGTTGGTGGTGACTTCTATGTTGATTCTTGTGCCACACTGGAGGATTTGAGGGGTGATCTAAGGAAGGAAGGACGACTGCCTCTTCCTCCCCAATTCTCCTTTTGGACCCTAGTTCATACAAGGTTAGATTCATCTAAACTTGTATGAGAATGGGATTGGTGATGGGGCTGTTATTCTGGTATGCTCTCAGCACGAATGGCGTATCAAGGTCACTGTTTTAGGGGAGAAAGAATATGTTGAAATCATGGTCGACCCGAGCTCTACTATGGCAGACTTGAAGAGGATTATGAGCCAAACTCAATTGGGAAGCCGCATTGAAGACTGTGGATGATGTTTTAGGTCATATTGTTCCAAATGCTCAGTTGAGTCCCAGATTGCTGAGGGTCAGAATCTTGACATCATTTGATGAGTCAGTGAGGAAGGGAGTATTTGTTAGAGCCAATTCTGTCCAGTACATTAGATGTCAAGTTTGTGCTGTTTTTGGACACATGTATGTCAATCTACATTTTGGTTCAACCTCAAACTGCAGCAGATGACATGAAAATCTTGTAACTGATTACTAAATATGTAACGAGGATGGTTGACTTAGGAGTAAATGCAGTCTTTTGTTTCTATTGTTGTGCATACATTCTGAACATTATCATTGTTTCCCCTAGCAATTCTTCAGATCTCTGAAGCACGGTAGACTCCACATCTCATCATCCAGAAATTAGAAATCAATAAACCCCAATACTAGAAGACAAGGGGTTCTACTGTTCTAGTAAGAACCTTTTGCACTCCCCTATCCACCACACCTATTGTACTGTTTCACTTGTTGGATTCTGGGTTTTGAGTGAGAAGTTGATGGAAAGAAATTTTCCAGCAGAATGGGTGCTTAAATTTGAGCAGTTTCTAATATTAAACATCCCCAGTTGGCAGTCAGGTTATGCATGACAATGAAATGAGTAATATAATGAATAAAAAGGCAGACCCTTCGCTAAAACAACTCATCTTATGGTACAATGACATGTCTGATTATTCATCCTACAGGCACACAAATTCTACAGTTGCAGGTATTTTTGGTTTAAGGTATTCCTTAGCATGATCTCTAGCCTTGGCTTCTTTATCGAGTTCTGTATCTGGCCTATCCACTCCATGAGGATATCTCCATCTCCGGACAGGATCAACAACAACCTTCTCCAGTGCAACAACATTCTTTACCAAATACATGACATGTTCAACACCAGTTGTATGAGCTCGATAGCCAACTATTTCTACAACTTTGAGGTGATTATGGGGGCAATCAGGTGCTTCCTCAATTTGAAAGGTTTTACCTGGTTGGCCACAGATTGAAAGGTCGCTCTTCTTCTCTTCATTGGGTTTGGGTTTGAGTTTGTGTCTAGCAGAGTTGATATATTCGCTGCTCGCTTTTCAGGAAACAGTAGGTTGTGTGAGTATTTATACCAAAATTATTTCATTATTGAAAAGTAGAAACTAAATTATATTTTTATTTTTCGGGACAGAAATTAAAAGAATTCAATTCCTAGTAGTAATATAATATGATTCAACATTCATCACTTTCTTAAATTACATTCCCTAACTTCTTTTATTATTTGATTGTAATATATTAATGCAATTTTATTTGGATAATAACACAGTAGAAAAAGAACAATCAGATTCCTAGTGGAATTATGACTTAACATAAAATCAACACTTAGCTGGATTGGTTAGGAACAATAATCATGTTACTGGGTATACTAGGATTTTTGGTGAGTACAAATAGCTCAAGATTGTTTCCTAGTGCTACACAGAAAACAACACTAGTCTCTACAGAAGAAGAGCCTTTTCTTCTCTCCCGGTTTCCCCGCCCCCTTTTTCCTAGTATAAATGAATAAGCAGGTTGAGTGAGATGTACATACAACCTGAAATCAGGGACGCAGAATTTACACAAGTCCAAAACTGACAGATTGAGCAAGTTTGGTGTCTAATCCTAGTAAGCAATAGCTCATGGTCATGTTGGCCGACGAGTTTGAATCTCTTCATTAAGAAGTCGCGTCACTAGGCCTCGTCCGACAGTTTGCTGATTGTCACTTAAGATGCTGTATAGTGAGTTTAATTCTTCTAGGTTAGCCTTCTTGAACAGGCCTCCAAGTATTGCATCAACCCCACTAGATAAGAGACTAACGCCAGCAGCCTCTTGATCATTTAAGTTTTCTCTAGTTTCTTCAGATGGAGCTTTTTGTGGAATCTGTACTTGAGGTCGGGAATAGGGCCGAGAGTCCCAGTACTCAGAACAAACACGATTCCTATCCATTGCCTCGATGGCCTGTACAAATAAGAACAAAAATGAACACTAAAGATTAGTCATGAATATATGTTAACTAGTATGGATAGGAGTTCAGAATTACTAATGCCTCAAATGACAAGAAAACGAGCTCAAGGCCTAAGCATTAAAGCTTCTAATATTAAGCATCCCCAATTGGCAGTCCAGTTATGCAAGACAAATGAAATGAGTATGTAAAATAAAGCAAATGCAAGGAGTAACATCATTGCAAACGTGTTTTTGGCAATAATTAGATATAATTATCAGTTGCTCTGGTAAAATTACCTGTACAATAACAGGTGAAGTAAACCCAAACATTTCAAAGCCATCAAGACTCCCAGGTGGCTGCAAAGGAGGAAGGTTCGATCTTCCCAACTTATGGTGCCTCGTGATTTCTTGATTGACTCTATCTCTCACCATATCCCAGCATCTGCCAACTGAATTATGGACGAAAACCTCACCTGGACACTCCTCCAGAGAAACCTATGGGAAAATGATAACTTAGCTGATCAAATACATTATCACAGATGACTATACTTTTTAAAAACCTAAATATTACACCCATTCAAAACTTTCCACTTTGAACCGCAAAAGGTACCAATATACACATTTTTCTTTCCACTATTTCTGGCCAAAATTAGTTTCCAATGAACTTTTATTACAACAAGTGTATCCATGGAGCGCAATACTGTGTTTCCTAGTACCATCAAACTCCATATATATGAGACAACAGTTATACAGTGTTTGCTGGAAATTGTTGCACGTCAAAAAAAGAGGTACTCAATTTTCCTAAAAACCATGTATATTTTCAGAGCTGTTTCATCTCACGTCTTTCTATTAATTCCTCTATGATGCCCACTTCCCACCGTCTAAGACGTAATTTCAGGATTACGACACAGAATAACAAGAATAAAAGTATCTATTGAAAAAATGAATCTGCTTACCATGAAGAGAGGTCCAGCCTGTCTTGCATCAAGTACTTCCGAGACATAATAACACCTAACAGTAGGATCAAGAACACTGATGTACTTAACCCGGCTCCTAAATCCTACATCAATCAGAATAACATTTATCAGAATATAGGGACAAGGAAACAAATGTATAGTCTCACAACTCACTGGAGATTCAATGGCCGCATACCTTTTGGAAAAATGGCTTGGCTGTTACACCATGACTTTCCAGAGATCACGACTCCAAATTCTAGAGGCTCAACAATGCAGGTGATCCTCCGCACTACCTTTGCAATACGGGGACCCTTCTGGCGATAATATCTGTCCAAATTATTTTGGCTGGGTGATGGGTTTCCAGTTGCAGTTCTCACATTGTCCACTATATTGGCATCAGCATTTCTTACTATCTTTTCATGTCTGTCCTCATTCTCAGGTTTTATATTGCCACACGGCTGTGAATCTTTCGGGTCACTCCTGGAAATAGCAACCTTTGGCCCACCAATATGGCAAGTGTCTGGTCCATGTTCTGCCCCAACAGAATCTAATGCGGAAGGAAGGTTAGGTGAATTGGATCGTGATTGACCTTCACTCTCCTGTTCATCTTTCACATTTATAATATGAGATTTTTCATCTCCACTAGCCGACGGACTAATAACTCTTTTAACCATAACATCTGCGTCTGTCACAGGCAAATTCAAGACCGCAACTTTTTCAACATTACAAGGGCTCACTTTTCCATCAGGAGCCACCAAGCTATTAGAAGGTTCTAACTCATTAGCAGAAGATATCGCTGTAAGGTTGTCTGAATGTAGCTTCGTTGGCTCATCACTTCCATCATCCTTCTTGGGCTCATCACTTTCATCATCACTAAGAAGTATAATAGTCTCAACTGAAGTCATCTTCATCCCAGATTCCTTTTCAGCCGAGTTCAAAGCATAGGATGTGTCTTCTCGTGACAACTGGCAAACCTGCAGAGAGTTGGCAGTGCTAAGAAATGATTCTTCTCTCCCAGTTGACCTTCCTGGATCATCTTTAGAGATTTCTTTCCCCAGTTGATCTTTAAAACAATTGCTTTGTGGATGTGAGCTCACTCCTTCAAGCATAGTACTCTTGGAGGCGTGCGATAATTTACCAATTTTCATGTTGTCTTTGCCAATATAAGAACTCAAGGCCAATCCAAGATCTAGCCTAGCCCACCTGTATACTGCACTCAACTTTCCTTCCAATGCCTCAAGAAGGATGTTTAATTCATCGATGTCATAACGGAAGAGGAAAAACTTAGAGCTCCAAGCACAAGAACAGAATTGCTTTGCATGATTCAAGCAAGCATATCTATCTGGGGAACATTGATGACAACCAGCTGCTGACAGATGCAAATCGAAAAAGCATATACTGCATTCCCTCTCACTCGTGGCATCAAAATTGCTCTCCATCTTTAATGCCTGGGAAGAATTGCAAAGAAATTCCCTCCTCACCCGCTCCATTTCAACACGTGCCTAGACAAGACAATTATGGTTTAAGAAGGAATCATCTTTAACAGTTGAATATCAAACATACACACATATATGAATGTTGATACACAGTACAAACAAGCTAGCAAGACCCAAATGAACTCTGTACAAAGAATAAACACAAAATTGTAAAGCAGGAGCTTTAATCCTTCCCTCCCACACCCACCCAACCAAAAACCGACCAGCATAATTTGGTTTTACAATTAATTTATCTTATTTCTTAATTTTATTTTCTACATCCAACTTTTAGAGTCAAACAGTTAGGAGTTTCATTATATCTAGCACTGATTATTACTTTTAAGTTACTCAACTGTGAAACTTATCCAAAGTAATGACTTCAAAGCAGATTTTACCTTGAGAACTTTGGCTAAGACTCCATCCTTTCCACAGACATTTTTCCATCTTAAGTTATCGAAAGTGTTCTTCTTCAGTAAATTGAGTTCCCAATGTGCTCTTACTGCCTCCCTTGCAGCACCAAGCAACAATTTATCGTGGGAAATGGATGTCTTTCGTCCCTGCTCTTGGTATAGCTCTATAGCAACCTGTCCATGTGGCAACCAATCAACAGGAGCTACATTAACTGCCTCTGCACAATTGAAACCACAGTTGAATCCTGAGTGGTACGCTCGAGGAAAGGTCAGAACAAACTCTCCAGGATTCTGACAACATCTGTACACTGGTACCCCATTAGATTTCAGTATTGAGGGGGAGAGCTGTGTTACCTGAATGAATAAACAAAGAAGAACAATTTGCTTTAATGATAATAAAAAAGTTAGTTATGAGGAATAGATATACAGAGGCTGAGAACAGCTACAGAAAAAATATATGTATATATATATATATATAGTTATATACACACACTTCTGAATCATGAATATATTTGGATTAAATTTTTTGGCAGGATATACATACATGGATCCCAGCACATATTTAAAAACACCAAACTACATAGTGGCTCAACTCACCAGCTTATGAAGCAAGTCAGGTTGTTCTTCAAATAGGTCAGGGAGGTGCTTTCTCATAACCTCTTCAAATCTACAGGCCTCGCTACCAGGGATACCATACCACAACTTTGGAGCACCCCAATGCATGTAATTTAAAGAGTACAAGTGGTGATCTTCAACATGCTGTTATCAAACAACAAGGAAAGGAAAGAGTCAGCAACCAATGACATCTATACAAGAGCTGTAATTAATGAAAGCATTGATAAGAACCAACATTTTCAACCACTTGGGAATCAATAATTAAAACCAATAATTCAAACACCTCTGTCCATCAGCTACCACAAGTCTTCATAAACTCAATAAACAGAATGAATATTGACATGGAGACAGAATACCAAATGAGCACTACTTTGTGAACTTCAAACGCAGGAGATAATTTTCTAATCATTTTAAATGGAGATCTTGAGATCTGTATTTGACACAGCACATATGCATGCATAGCAAACTGCTAGCGAAAAAAAAAAGGCGAAGAAGTCGTCTTACCCAGCAAAAGGAAGAAAAGCACATCCCTATATATAACCATGGCACCAGAACACCAGATATATCACTGCTTTCGTAAGAAAGGACAGATCCAGGCAGTCTAGGAAAGTTGTTCAAGTTCCAGCCAGATGTTATATACTGCTCCTCTGAAGTAGAACCGTCCTGACGGGACATCTTGGGAAAACCACTTCCAAAAACTCCTGTTTCCAAATCAGCCCCATATAGAACCTGGAGAAGCGAGCACATGGGTTAGGGCAATTTCTCTTCAGTTGGCGAATGTCTTACTTATTTCTATCTTTTGTTTTTAGGAGAAACATCTTCAAGAAAATATCTAGGGGTACAATGTACTATAACACCAAAAGATGATTTGTACTTGCACAAAGCAAATGTGCACAGTACAACCAAGCTAGCCAGAGAAGAGGGGAGGGGATATGAGAACAAGTATATATTAATTTGTGCAGATATAATTGCATCAAAATCTCAAGACATACCTCAATTTCTTCTGTAGGTTTCTCCACCATCCGCCAATATTCACCCTCAATATTTTCCACAGATGGCTCCCAGCGCTCTTTGACTTCACTCAAGTGACTTCCTATATCAGTAACATGTTCATTCTTGCTAAAGTATTGGGTCTTGAAGTCATCAGCGTATTTTTCAAACGCTCCTAAAGTAAACATTGGACCAGGTTCAAACCCAAAAATTTCTGCCTCACAATTTCCATCATCCCCAAATCCTCTACCACCACCAGGACAATCAGCCCCCATTCGTGTGCATCTTCTCCTTTTCTTCCTCGCATGATTTTGACTTTTAGGAATTTTTCTCATTGAATTTCGATTCTGAAGCTTGTCAACTCTTTGGATGCGAGTAGCAAACTTAGAAGCCTCCCAGACATTCTTTTCCTTGAGAGGACAGGGAGGTCTCCATGAAGAGGGAGGAACAATGCGACAAATACCATATGGTTCAGCTTTTGGGCGTATGCTCGCTATGTATTTCAAAGTATCTTTGAACTCCTGAAATTAGTTACCAAATTAACTCAGAAATCTGAATATCCAAAAATGAAGAGACTTTTTTAACAGCTCTAATTAACTCTATATTGGAAGAAAAAGGAGTATGAACATATGAACAAGTAAAATCAGTATGAACACCTCTTCAGTTGGCCTGAATACTGGAGCATCCTGGATGTCAGGCCTTTGACCATCACCTGGATGCCATCTTGCAGATACCTGTTCCAATATTTCAATAATTAGATTTATGACATTGGCAACAAGACAGATTTTCAAATCAAGCAAGTAAGAAAGGGAAGAGGAGCGGGACAAGGGGGAGATAAATAAGTTAAAGGTTTGCACAGGAACCATGCAACATGGTTAAACCATAAAGAATAAGAGTAAAAAGCAAGAATGTTGATAAATCACCTTTTGGCAGGTACTACACTCCGGACACCCACGTATAACCCCCTTAGGAAGAAGTGACCTTTGTAGAAAACTCTGCAATAACAGGTGGTATATAAGACACCATCAAGAAGTATATGATTTTTTTGGAGATATGTGTACTGTATTAAAACGCAAATAACAGAGGTGGACTGCAACACTAACTTGATCAAGGCTCTCATAATCAGACTCATCCTCTGCATAGTTATTATACCGTCTATTATTTATCCCTGGCCTCCTCCGTTGAGATCTCTTTGCAACGTCAGCAACATCATTACCAGTTTCCATCGGAACAGACTGTGATCCAGAAGTACTAGTAGTGGCATTGCAAGTGATTAGGTTTTCACTATCTTGTTTCTCACTGTCATTCACCCTTTTTAAGCTGAAAGATGTAAATGACTCAAATCCAGGTGGAACTGAGGGAAATTCGTCGTTGTCTTCCTTTAAGCAAACTCTCATGAGTTCTGTCCCCATAGTATCTAATAACAGACAGAAGCCTCCAAAATGTTTCTGTGTATGAGGAATGAACAGATCTCAGGTAGAGAGGAAGTAAGCTAATAACTTACGTTCAGGCTTATAATCTTCACTACTATTAAATAGAGTAACGGATTCATAAGCACTGGATCCAACAATCTTACTGCTAGAAGCTCAATTGGAGACACTACTACAAAGCTCCACGTAAACAAGGTTCTGCAGGAAAATATATAAATAAAATATCAGTGTGCAAAAAAAAAAAAAAAAAATAGATTAAATGGCATACTCATCTTAATCTACTCCACTTCACACAAGCATGTTATGAACATACATTTGTAAGATTAAGCCTTTGATGACCAGAAACTCCTTTATTAAGGCATATAGTCCCATACTTTGGATACTACGTACAGCGACTGAAAAGCATGATCCTCATTAGCATTAACATAGCTTCGCCTAGACCAAAGTTTACTTATATCTCTTTGGCATTAAATAGCCTTTTACATCAACAGCTGAACATATATTTTATCAAATTACTCAAACCCAGATTCAGCACATTTTTGATCTAGCAGCTAGGATCAAGATTTATAAAGCACATTGCATTCCTTATCATTCCATAATTTTTCTTTCGAAACATTCATATTCTATTGATCATATCTTTGATCCTAACTCCACAAGATCTCATATCGAAAAATTCACTCATTCCCAATTCACAAATATAGCATTACATGATCAAATAAACCTCAGTACATCTCAAAACCAAGCAATTCTAAATTAGATTGCCCAAAATTAAACAGATTAGATGAAATCAAGACCAAAAATTAGGGCTTACATGTTGTTGAATCAACACTCTGAAACTGCCACCGAGCTCAATCCAGCTCAAACTCCGCTCACCGAGCCCAGAATTCCACAAAACCCAAATCAATTCACCAAAAAACAAAACTGATCCGAAGAAATTAACACAGCTAGAAATCCCTAAAAGGCTAAATTGGTAAATCCGATAGATGAGAGATCTAAACCCTAACCCTAACCCAGAAGACCAGACCAGAGAGCACAAAGAAAAAAAAAACGCAGAAGAGCTCTGTATATTTGTTTTTTGCTACAGAAGAATCGGTCAAAGCGAAAATGACAAACAAGACCAGGCTTTCAAAGCGATCTGGGAATTCTATATAACGGAAATTCAATACCGAGCGAGGGCAAATCCGGAAAATAAAAAAAACTGGGGGGTGAAATCCCAGAAGCAGCGGAGGAAAACCCTAACCCTAAATTGAGCTTCAGAATTAGAATTGGTTGATTTTGAGTTGTGCCCAGTTTATAAATGTTTAAATTGGGTTACCTTTTTTTGTTTATTACAAAAAGCCTGTGTCCTCCTGGGTTCTGAGTAATTTTGGTTCTACTTTTTTTTGGAGTGGAATTGAATTTTTGAGATGTGGGTGATGAAATTGGGAGAAAAAGGTTGGGGGAATTGGCCTGATTAATAATTTTTGTACGAAAATAATAAAGAAGGAGACGAGAAATTGGGGGAATATGGGAGGTTGGTACTTGGTCTTTAGGTGAGTTTGGTTGGTTGGGTTTGCTTTGGAAAATACGTGTACATAATGAGGACCACCGCCGAAGGACTATTATACTGTGGGGGCTATCCCTCTGCAAGATTATTTACCTAAGTAATTTCGTAGAAGCAACTACACTAATGACATAACATACCCAAGATAATACCACCCTATAGAGTCCTTCAGTTTTGTCAATTTTTTGGAGCAAATTGGTAAATATTGATCTACCGGGTCGGGGTGTTCGGCATTACTACGGGGAACTTCACTAGTACATTCATAGTTAACATGCCGATGTGACATATTTTGTACGTAGACGATAAGACCATGATTAACCGGTTATCGGAATTGAGTTGTTATCGTATAGAAATGAAATTGCCGTAAATGTAATACGGGTGTGACAGTATGACCACTTCAACAACGTGTACTTGGCAAATTAGATTATTTTGCGGGAGTAGCGTCCCTAGTGATGTGTCCTTTAATTTAAACATTTGCTTAACAAATTGGTCCAAAATTCTATGAATTGGACATTTTGATTAATTACATGTGTGCGGCTAGACCAATTGCATCCTTTAGGAGAACATTGATAGTTGCTTCAGGCACAAATAGCGCACTACACTAATAAAAGTAGCACACAAGGCAGTGCTCTTGTCAACTATCAATAAAAGGACACGTTTTTATTGTTTCACATAAACTCATATGAAGAAGCTAAAGTCAGTAATGTACAATGACCAATTGGTTGGGTACACTGCGAGTAAAGGATTCAAGTTCTCTCTCATTTGAACAACAGTTGAGATGGCAATAGACTAAGATTATAGAACTAAGCACGGCAATAGCGTACTTTAGCCATTCTTTAGAATCAAACTAAGTTTCACATCTCTCTACAACAACTTGATTATCATGGGGGACAAGTTGGAGTAGAGGAAAGAAGAATAAAAGGAACATATACTTCAGTTTTTAGATCTCCACATTCATTATCATGTTTACAAATTCTCCAGGCTCATTTGTGTAGTACACTCTTCTTTGAAAGCTTCGGCTTCTTATGAGAGAAGTTCTGCAATTGTGCAAGACATTCGGAAAAGTAAGAACAAAAGCAAAGGCAAAACAGTGATTAGAAACCACAAAAAATAAGTGGAAATAATACCTTTTGTTTCTCTAATGCATCATAATCTATCCTCTCCCTCCAGTTACTTTTCCGCAGTTTGATAGGCCGATTCCCCACATACTTGCCTGCAATATAATGTTGAAATTATATACGGTCTCAACCTAATGAGGATATATATACACTAACTATATTACAAGCCGAACCAGATAAGAAACATTCAATATGTTTGCAGTATATCAAACAACAAAAAGTGCAAGGAAATCATATACCATATTATGTTTACTCTCTTAGTAGCCAATAAGCAGTCATGCATGTGTACTCCAGAGTTACATATCCTTCTAAAGACTCCACTTTTGGTTCCTTTAGTCTATTCTATGTCTGACTGTTGGGGTTTTAACTAGTTTATTTGCAAGGATCCTACAATGTTAGGGTTCATTGATATACATGCCATGCTTAGAGCAGCAAAAGCATACAATCCAAAAAAAAAAAACATGAGCAGGAAAGTACATAAAGAAAAATGTTTTGTTACCATTCATTTCCTTGAGTGCTCCAGCCAGGTCCGAAGGGCTAGCAAAGCTAACAAATCCAAATCCCTTAGTTTTTCCAGTCCTCTTGTCTCTGACAACCTAGATATAGAAATAACACAGGTAAATACGAGTTCTTAGTTTCAAACAATACAAGAAAAATTCAATTCCATATGAGAAAATAGATAAAGCAAAATGTAGAAGATAGGAACAGCACACATGAATTACAAGAACTGAATGCAGGAGTCACAAATCTGAGTAGTACTGTTGGGCACCAAGGTAAACAATTGGATTTCTCAACAGTTAAACAATTGTTCTCTAATAAGGTACTTTACGTGCAATGAAACTAGATGTCATCAACACAAGCCAGAGTTCAGACTTTTAAGCACCCATCTATAAAAAGGACATGCATGCAGTAGTAGCCTAAATAAGAGGAGAAGGAATGGTATGCCCTTATTGACTCTGACCAACAACACAAAACAGTTAAACAGTCCATAAAACACCATTACTTGTAGCCCTTTAGATTATAACTATAAATTTATGCAAAATGTCATTACATAACTTCACCATACAATATGTAAACCTCATCCCTCTCTATCATATGTCTGATTTACCAATCACAACTCAAGACAGTTGTTACTTGCTAAACTGCCAGATTTCCTCCAACCCTTGATTCTTTTGTCTCAAAAAAGTAGATGGCCCATGACAATTGTTCTCTTTACAACAAAACTATAACAAGCTTTGATGCAACCAAGGAAAGACTTGATCATGTATTGAATTCAAATTTCAAATTTAATTTTCTAGGGGCCAAAGCTACCCTGGATGGAGTCATGTTTTATACAACTTTGGAAGTCGAGGATAAAAAGGAAGTCTTGGTCAAATAGTTCTGAACTCGATATACTAAAGATATAATCCTTGTTGTGTTCATGTCCAGAAGCTAAATTTCAAATAATCCGTGACCAACAAAAGAGAAGGAAAGGAATAGAAGAGAGCCATTTCCCCAAGGTTATAACCCACACTAAAGACCCAGATCTGACGTTCATTATAAGAAAAATTATAACCCGATTCAAAACAACCAAGATCTCGAAATCAAAGAGTGCTTGAAACTCACATATCTAGACTCCTAACGGCCAAATGATAGGTGCATGACTTCAGGAAAAAGTAAAACGGAAACATTATCTACTCTGTAAACTTTGGAATCTATCCACAAGGTCAGACATCTGACCGAAATGCAAACTGTAGATGAGACCTACCTTAGAATACACAATCATTAAGTTCTCTGTGCTCTTCAAATAAAAATCTGAAGAAGAAATATAAACCGTTCATGCCAAGCAAACAATAGCTAGTAATAAAAGAACTTCAAAGGGAAGAGCAAATACAGCAGATGAGGCAGGTACTTACTCTGGCCATGTTAAAGGAAGGGAATCGAGTAAATGCTTTTGAAAGAACATCATCATTCACCTCATTACCAAGATCACCACAAAACAGGCGATAATCATCTGCGAAAGCCAAAACATCTAGTCAAAACAATGCATATAACTTTAGAGATAATTAGATATAATCAACATGCTAATCTTGTGAATGAACATAGCGCTCAAACAATAAAAACCTAGAAAGAAAAGCAATCCTATGATAATTGTGTGAATGAACAAAGTGCTCAAACCTAAGAAAGTAGCACGAAACAAAACCCTATAAGTGAATTTCAAAACTGAGGACTGGCACTCAAAACCAATTGTGTAGATTAAAAAGCTTACAATAAAGCTGCCGCGACAATTTATAATCATAGTTCTGATTCCAAATTCGCACAATTATGGTACCGATTCAACGCAAAGTGAGTGTGTGATCACAAAACACAACAGAAAACATATCCAAATCGAAAACATAACAATCCAAATAGCAAAAAGATGCTTACTTTCGGGCCACTCTGCGAGGGTGGGATCCTCCCAAGCCTGCCCGGCAGCCTTTCGAGGAATCGCCTTCTTCTTAGCCTCGGCCTTGTGCTCAATTTCACTATTCGCAAGCGCAGCCTTCACGCTCTCCAGAGCCTCCGGCGTGATCGTCTGCGCGTCTCTCTGAAACAACTGCTGAGCCTGTTCATATATCACTACACCAAATTAACCACATGAAACCTCCGCAAAATCTCCAAAACCAAACCAAAACAAAAAACTTGGACAGATTTCAAAACCCTATTAATCGAAATTAAAACGATTAGAGAAGCTTAGGAGGGAGAGACGAACCTGTTGATACTGCTGGGGGAGAGAGTAGGCGGGGGCGGGAGCGGGGTAGACGACGGCGGGGGCGGGAGGGACGGCGGCGGCGTAAGGGGCCGGGTATTGGGGTTGCTGGAGGTGGAAGGGCATTGGGAAGTAGGAGGAGGAGGAGGGGTTGGAGTAGGTGAATTGGGAGGCGGCGGAGGGCGGAGCTGTAGAGGACGGTGGAGTCGCCATGGCTGATCGGAGGGAATCGAATCTAGGGTTTTGAGGAAGATGAGATTTTGAGGGGAGAGAGAGAGAGAGTGGTTTGAGAAATATAGAGGGAATCCTTTTCCTTATTGTCTTAACGGAATTTTACCGCCAGCGAAACGACTTGGTGACGAATGAGATCTTGACATGTAATCAAAAATAAAATACAGAAAATAAGTATTTTGTTTTACTGAGAATTGGCGAATGGGATCGTGACACGTAATGACGTAATTAAAAATAAAATTTAGGAAACAACTATAATACTAACAATGGCTACAAAATTACTTGGTGCGATGGCACGGTTTAACGCACAGTTCATTTTGTAGTCCTAACTCTTATAAGGTTGTGACTACGGTTGATTTTTCCGTAGTCCTAATTCCTATTCATTTGTGACCAACATGACTAAATTTTAGTTCGGTTTGGTATGCCTTTAGTGAAAAATCAGCCTTGCCCAAAGTGAGGCCCTAGTCGACCGCCTTGGTGGCCTTACCCACGGGGGCGGCCCTAACTCAGGAAGTATATTGTGGATTCATATGGGAAAGAAGATTGGTTAATAGTTGACATAGATTGTGATTGGGAAGATCCTATAGAGCTAAAGATACGTTTTGCTTTAGAGTTCAACATTTACGAATTTGTTTTCGATAAGTGCTTGTGGATTGAGAAGGAAACCCTAGGGGATAATGTTACTCTTTTTGTTGGAGATAATCTCTCAATACGCGCAGTGGCTTCAATCAAAGTTTTCGAGATGCAAGCGAAATTGCATATACTACAACCATAATTTAGATTTCATGGGATTCAGCAACAAATTGCTAAATGATTTTGGTGTGTACGACATGGAAAACAAGACCATTTCAAAGCCTTACTCCAACCATGTCATGACTTTATTAGAGATGGTCAATCATCGTCCAATTTGGTTTACGCCAACTTTTCAGTTGTGAATTCTATAGTTTAGTAGTTTGTTATGTCAATTGATCGATGCATCCAATTTTTTCTAGTAATTTTTTATTTTAAAAAAACATGTTCCCAGAATTGCTTCCCTTATTATTCTAATCGATATGCTAAGGGCCAGTTTGATATTGTGTTTTGGAGCATAAAATCACTTATAATCACTATTTGAAATTTTGTCCTATTTGGTAAAACCTCACAAAGTGTTTATTTAAAAAAATTTAGGCTAAATAACTACGATTTTAAAAAACAGATCATGGGTTGCTTTTTTAAAACTGAGTTTTTCTAAAATTGAGTTTTCTCACATCAATAACAAACTAAGCCTAAATGATGTATACCTAACTAATCAAGTGCTGACTTTATTAAAGATGATACAACCTCAGATTGGCCTAGCAAACTTGCATGAGCACCTACTAGATTAAGTATAGGGAAGATTATATATTATATATCATCATAAGAAGAGAGCCAACAACACAACAGTTCATCATCAACCATAAAGATGATTGACCAACTAATTGGCTAAACATAATCAATCAAGATCATTCGATCCTTAACATACATCAATGATTGATCAACTTGGCTCAACATAATCAATCAAGAGCATTTGATCATTAACATATCATCAAGCATTCAAAAATATATGCGCATAGTTAGGTATATACGAAAGCAGGTAAACACAAACGTCCAACATTCAGTGACAAACAAGTATAGAGGTACTCTGATCCCCATATCTAGTTCTTCTCCTGGGACTTGTTCTTCTTCTTGTTGTTATGAGTCTTCTTGGATGTAGCTATATTCTTCAGTTGGTCCTTCATTTGGGCCAGAAAGCTATCAAAGTATCCCCTTCTGAGCTTGTAATATCTGGAATGCACTCTGGAACATTGATCTCTAAACTCATTCTCGTTCTTGAAGTAAATTTCATCAACGCAGGAAAAAACCAAACTTGCCATCATGCTCAACAGCTCTATGAACTCTCATAAGTTTCTCCGAGGGAAATGTCCAACAGCATCGAGTACACTTCACAATCACATCCATCCTAAAATGCACAACAACCAGTTTTTATAACAACAACAAGCAATGTTCCTAAAATTTATAAACTTGCAAACAGAAGCAACAAGAAGTAATGTTATAAGATTCAGAAACTTGTAAATACAGAGGTCATAGATAACAAACAAAACCTCAAACATGACAACCAAAATGCACATGAACAACAAATTTGATGACGGATTCCCCTATTTCACCCAAATCAAACACAATCCCCTAAGCTCAAATTTGCAACATAACACCAACAGAACACAAAATTTTTCGAAATTTACGGTTCGAAACCGATGACTATATACTTCAAATATGACCCTAAAAACAATGCAAAACATTCACATTGAGTAAATCTTAGACAGATATACAATTATGCGAACAACAACAACCGATTTCAACAACTAAACTTCATCAAGCAAGCACATTTTTCACCAGGAACACCATAATTGAAAAATTGATACCCAAATGAGGCAACAAACTTGATAATAGGGTTGGTGGATACAAACCTGAGCTCTGAGGGAGAGAATCGGTTCTGGATTCAAGGAAAGAGACGATCACAAATTTGCAGAGAAGCAAGAGATTGGAGTGAGAGGGTTTAGCTTGGTTCAAGCTCTCTCTGTGTATTAGTATACTCTAACGCGGTGTGTGAACACTAAGGTTAATTAAACTACAATTAATTAATACGTTTTTTATTCGAAATTCAGGTTAAGATCTTTAGGCTCACCACCAGAAATAAGATTTTTACAAACAATCCTATTGATCCATCTTTTTTTTTTTTTTTTTTTTTTTGTGTCATCGACATTTGGAAACTTATCATTTATTTTTACATTGCCTCTTTGCTACCTCAGTTTGGAATCAAACTTTTCCTACCGTCATTGTTTCTCATTTTTCATTTTCTTCTCTCAATACCTTTCTTAAACACTTATCTCCCTTTAGTCAGCTCTCACTTTTATTTATTGCCTTTATCACAGCCTATTCTATTTGAAAATACATAAAAAACATTTCGTTAGAAATTAGTATACTTCTGCTTCTCAAATCATATACTCATCCTCTCTATCTTTTCCAAAACTATCGTTCTTGCCACCCACCTAAGACGCATAGCACTCCTCACATAAATGGACTGAAGGAGTATGTAGGTTACTATGAGCAACTTTGATGGTACATTTGTTGTTAACAAGTCGTTGCGACAAACATTGTATGTAGACGATAATTAGTCTGTTATTGGAGTTGTTATCATATTATGATGAAACAAATTGCAGATATTATCTATCGTCTCGACGACAAATTTTATGCTCTTGGGCAACGTGGCAATCTTCTAACGTTTAGTGTTACGTCGGACTCCAACTCGGAGCTAACAACCTTGGAGTGTGGTTTTCCTGCAAATGCCTTTATCATGAAATATCTTGTGGACTCGAATGGGAAACAAGATTGGTTAATGGTTGACAGGGCCTGTGATTGGGAAGATCATGAAGAGCTAGTTCAACGTTTTGCCAAAGAGTTCAACGTTTACCAATTTAACTCTGATAAGTGCGTGTGGATAGAGAAGGAAACCCTGGGGCATGATGTTGCTCTTTTTATTGGAGAAAATCTCTCATTACGTGTGGTGGCTTCAAAGTTTCCGGGATGTAAGAAAAACTGCATATACTACAACCATGATTTCGATTTCATGAACGAAGGTATGCTAAATGATTTTGGTGTGTATGACACGGAAAAGAAGAGCATCTCAAAACCTTACTCAACGAATGCAATGAATTTATTAGAGATGGTCGATCGACGTCCAATTTGGTTTACGCCAACTTTTCAATTGTGAATGACAGTCCTTTTATTTCTGATATATAAGTCCGAGGTCAACCTTGAATCGAAGAAGGTGAGGTTGGTATTAGGACCGCAACTTGTTATTTTAGCCAACGATGTCGTTTTGGTCTAGAGGCTAGTCGACTGTTTGTAGCTTGGAACCTCATTCTGCTCGATTTCCATTTCTTAGTCTAGGATCCTAATAATTTTCTCATATATATATATATATATATATATATATTTTCTCCTTAATTAATCAAAATACAATCAAGGATTATTAATCAAAATACACGTCCACCTTCTCCGGATTGCAGCATGCATGGCTCACGTCTGCATTCCTTCTTCAATATCCTTGCATGAGAGAGAGAGAGAGAGAGAGAGAGAGATTAACACGGTTTTTGATTCCGTAGTCCTAACTCCTATAGGTTTGTGATCACAGTTGATTTCGTGGTCCTAACTCCTATCCATTTGTGACTAGCATGACTAAGATTCAGTTCGGGTTCGTGCACCTTTAGTGAAATATCAGTCTGGTTCTACCCATATACCTTTATAGATCTGGCTCTACTAAGATGGTCTTTTAGACGAAAACTGGATGGATGAGTCTGCTCATCAAGAAGTTTAAGAACCAGTGAGGACTGAAGTCAAGGTGGCTTGCTACCTTACCTTCAATAATATCAATAAATAAAAACTTTAGCCAGGACTAGTTTGAAACTTTGTAGTTTGTAACACATGGATTCATATTAATCTTGTTGAAGCTGCTTTTGCTATGTACCGTGATCATATGGAGTTCATTTAAAAATCATGAAAGGAGGAAGGAGAATGAATGCAAATAGAGAACAAGACAGTAAAATCACTTCCTCCAAAGAAGAAAACCAGTACAAAAATAGGTGTAATGAAATTGATGAACACATAACCTGAAACGATTGAGAGGGTTTGCAGCTATTTTTCATGTAGGGTTGAGCTTTCTTCCCAGACAAATATTCACAATCTGGGAATTCTGTCAAAAAATTGTTCCGCCAATCGTAGAAAATAATGAAAAGAATCTGTTCTCCCTCATATTATACAGAGTTCATTACTTTATATACATGACATATCACATTGTTCGCAGAAAACCTCGAACATCAACCAAGAAGTTACTAAGATTTTTCCTGAATATTTGACAGTTTTTACGATCAATGGTAGATGAAAGCTGATTTGCACTTGTGAGAGTCCGCAACGCATTTGATAGTCTTGATTTCAATGTTTCATTTGCCTGCCTCTCTATCAACTCATTACCTAATTTCTGTACAGAATGAAAAAATATGGAAGAGATCAATAAAACCTAGGAGAAAGGTTGAGGTAAAGTGATGCATGCAAGTAATTCATCTAGCAGTGTCAAGAAAGGCATAGGATACGACCGCACAAGATATAATTGTAAAACAAATTTCTGTGTGTGTTACCTATATGGTAACTCACGTTTAAAGAAACAAAAAAGTAAAAGTAATCTTGAAGCAATGCAAGATAGGCTGAAGTAAAGGACATTTCATTCCCGAACAAGTGCTTGACCTCTAACCAGGATGAAAAGATGTAAACAGGGAAAAGCAAGCCATCCACGGCCAAAAAACACGTAAGAAAAAGCGATGGGAAAACTACCTGGTATAGGCTTTGCTCACAAAGTATCAGCGGAAGAAGAGCATCTGCTGCACTGCTGACCAGGTCAGGACTGAATCATACAATAAAAGTGTTAAACAACATGCAACAAAAGCAATGGAGGAAACCCAGCATGTCAATATCACTAAACCTTACCTGTAATCCCCAAAAAGTAGTAATTGCAGTACTGAGCGAAGGAACCGGCTCAAAATGCCTTCCTGAAAATTTCCACCAGGATCCTTGAGGCCTGCAGCATGTGAGCCCAAGCCTACTTTGCCAGCACTTGTTTCCTTATGGTGATAAGAAGCAAGAGCTCTTAAAGCTCTGAGACACATATCAACAACTTCGGCATCCTAACAACAAACTCAAACCATACAAGTCACAGGTTAGAAATTAGAAATTATGACCAGTTTTAGGGAATACAATTATTTTAAATTCAAAGAATCCTCAAACGAGAAAAGCAAAGAACATATTATATGTCTGTTAATTTATTTTTCGCTGAATTATCCATCTCTTGTTAGTCCATCAGGTTACAGGTATATCAGCAATCCTCCAGGAATTAGAATCGTACAAGTCGCTTTTTCGATCACTTCAAATTGATTGATATCAACGCAAATTAAGAACAAGACAGATGGATAAAGCAAAAAAAGGATAAGATATAGAGCAGTACATGCATATATTTGCAACCTAAATTGGAACTGAAGCCTACAATTTGAACAATCAAGTACCTGATGTTGAAGACCAAAATCAAGGGTTCCTATTACATGAGAAAAGGCTTCACTGCTTAGTTGTGCAACTGTTTCAGGATAGACCTCCAACATATGGGAGATCAATGAGAAGTACTGCACGATAATATGTCATAAATCAGCTTCAAAGAAACAACACTAAGGCTTTTCCTTCATGAAGGGTAGAAGAGCTCACATCAAAACAAAACTTGGGGTATTTCAGCAGCTCCAATGATATTAGAGGAGTAACTATATGAAGACCGAAGTAAACGACCTGCAAAACTGATGTGTCAGACACTATAAGTTTGGCATGAGATTAAAGCACAAAAGTACGAATTACCTGAGATATGTTCGTGCTCTCCGTCTCAGTGGAATCTGATGAAAAATCAACCTGCAATTAGGTATTTCATAATAGGTTCATCCAATGCTCAATGGTAATGAACAGTAACCAATCAGATACACTAAGAGGCCATACCAAATCTTTGGAACAAAGGCCTGAAAGGAGCTGGAGTAGAGCACGCAAATCCTTGTACTTCTCAGTCTTTGCTTCAGTGCTTAAGCTGCTTGATAAACTTATTGATATCTGGAAAGCAATAAAGAAGTAACACGTGACAACTTGGAATAGAACTATTTAAAAAATGGGCAAGGGCGCATGGCTACAACAATAACGGTAGAAATAATTTATTTATGAAAGCAAAATCAACAGCTAGAATCACTAGGTAATATACGTTGCTCCAACCATGAAGACAGAACACAGAAACATTATTACTAACATTATTATAAGAAAGACCCAAAGTTACCTGCAGGTTGCATCTTGATTTGCATGTCATAAAAAAACTAAGATGTTGCGGTAAACATCTTATTCCAATATATCCAATTCATCCAAGACATCCCATACATAAAACATCAGTACACACGAAAACAAGCATAATGCCAGAAAAATACCTTGCCAATATTGTTTGCTGAATAAAGACGAAGCAAACTCATGCAGAAATTGACAACAACAGCAGTTTCCTGAGCCTCTAGATAGCTTATTTGTCCATCCACCCAATCAACTACAAACTTGAGTAGCAGATATACAACTGCAGACTAAGCAATAATTAAAGATCAGCATAGTTTTTAAATTTTAAGCATATGAATAATACCTCAGATGAATGTTACCTCATGTTTGTAAACCTCAAGAAGAACCAGAACAGGATTCATTGCAGAGAATCCCAGCTCATAAATTGCTTTCTGCAAACGAGGTTCTGAGGCACTGGCAGCCCCACGAAGCCTTTCCAACAAGCAACTGACCTACAAGATGCTACGATGTTAATTGTTCTGAATTACTGAAGTAAAAAAGTAGATTTAGGTTTCTTTTATGAGTTTGTGTCCTTACCGGCAGGATGATATCTGGTTGTTGAGCAACGTTTTTGAAGTCGTTTTTGCTTGTGATTTCAACTAGATATGTTGCCATATGTCCCATGAGATCCCTAACGTACCTTTATGAAAATGGTACAAGAAAATTATTCTCTCTGACATGGCACATATGTTAGAAGATAAACTTTCTATGTAAGATAATTTAAATAGAAGACCTACTGGTTTGATGCCTCCAAATTTCTCAGACCAGAAGCTGACCGAACTAGTGTTTGAGCAAGGGAACGCTAGAACACAAGAAAAAAGACATATAACTAACGGAGATAAAAGTGTTAAGCAACTCTCAATTAAAGCATATTAAATTCAAATTCTCACCTGATGAGCTGTATTTAGCAAGAACAAAGTTTTTTCATTAGCAAAAGCATTTGAAAGGTCACGCCATGAATCCTGCTCAAGAAATTTGGGATCATTCATCCAGTAAAGTTCACAAAAAGGACAAACAAATATAAGAGAAATTTGAAGGCAAACAACTGATATTTGGGAAAAACTTGGATACGGTACAAGAAAAATATTGGATAAGGCAATATAGGGAATACCATAATAACATATTTTATGCTTTCAAAAAATGGGCATGAAATGATCTCACCCACCAAAGCAACAAGATGAATGCAAATATGTTTTCGCTGAACAAGCGTGTGAAGTAGCTGGAAACAAGTAAGCGCCTGCAAACACAAACCAAAAAGCATCATCAATAAATTTTAATCTCAACAAGAAATTATATAACTAGAAGCCCAATCATTATGAAGACATGCCAAGACTATAATCCAACTCTTGCACAATTACTCGTCAGTATATGTCCCTAAAACCTGTAATGTAAGACTAGATAATCCAGAATATACTAGGAAAGTTACCTTCTTAACCTTTCTCAGTATTTCCCTAGACCCTATATGTAATGTAAGACTATGATCTAGAATACACTTGGAATATTACCTTGTTAACCTCTCTTAATATGTGTGCAATACACTTTGGAATGAAGGAACACAAGAATGGTCGTAGTTCTTGAAAAACTGCAAACAGCCACAATCAACTAGGTTTTGTAACACACACCTGCAGATACTTTTCTCCAGGATATGACACCAGCGCTGTCAAGGATATGCGAACAATTATGTCTAGCACCAATTTTCCTTGACCCTGTTGTCCGAAAAACTTTAGCAAGACGGTTGTAGAGTCTCGACTTTCTTCAGGAGACATTAGGTAAGTACAAGACCATCTAGCAAGGAACCATATGACAGCCTGCACAAAGCATAAGCTTGAAATAATGGAACTGAATTGTTTGAAAACAGCACTATCAGTCAAAGAATTAGTTAAGGTCATCAGAGATGACACTTATCAATTTGGCACCCATGATAATATACGCAAAGGTAAAAAAGGTGAACTCTTGGGTAATACGGGACAGCAGAAACAAACTAAATGCTACCTCCATGAGTCTGGGACTGAAAACTGATGCTCTCATTTCTGGTTTTAAACTTTCCTCGGCAAACCTTATGATTGAGCTGTGTTCAAATGGGAAAAAAAAAGACATTAAACAGTATATAAACAAGAATTTAGAGTTTAGAGCCCCAATAGCAGTACTCAATTTTACTCAGTATGCCTGATTATCGCATTCAAGATGTTCTATGATGTATACGAAAGTATACATAGACATAGGATACCTTATTTAGGGGAACTTACCCACAAAGGATGACAATAGGATGCGTGTCTGCTTCCAGATTGTGTGGAAGATGAAATCGTATAGCATTTGGAATCTAAAAAACACAGTAACTGAGAGTCATACCTCAAAGCCGCACAATGAAGTTATTAAGTTCACAACAAGTAAAAACCAGTATGATAGAGTTAAATCAACAGAAACTACAGAGAAGAATTTTCAAAAGTTAAAATTATATATAAAATTAAAGCCAAAATAAATGTAAAGTTTAAAGGCCCCCTAGAGATATCCTGAAATCATGACAATTAGCAGACTCTTTAGAGCTCTAGAGATAAATTATAAACCACTAATGAATTAGGCGATTATCTTATCTATGAAAAGCTTTCCACTAATGAATTAGGCAAACTTTTAAAATACAATATATTTTCATCAGATATTTGTTGTTCTTGTGTGTGTATATGCATTTGTTAATATGAATTTTTCCATAAATGAACACTGGATGGATCAACATTAAAGAAAAATCACATATGCAGTAGTTACTGCACAGCCTAATTACCAGAGGTGTTTCTCCCTCCCCTTCATCAGCGATTACGTGCCCAGTGATAAGTAGCAAGGAGTAAAGTTCCTCTAAAGTTTCAGTAGGATCAATAATGCCCCTGCCCTATAAGAGAGAACAAAACTTAGGGTATAAGCAACTCGAAGGGGGGGGGGGGGAAAAAAACCAAGACTTTTAGCACTATCTTTAAATTCAACAAAAAAAGAAAAATAGAGGTAAAAACAAAAACAAAAAGTTATACCATTCTCTTGTGCTTTGTCATGTAGAGAAAACAAATGAAGTCTAAAGAAAAGAAAATTTATCTGGTAATCTTATCTTTAATAGGCAAGCTGGTAGTCTTATTTTGTAGAATAATAATAATTTGTACCGTATTATCACACAAAGAGAGAGAGAGAGAAGCGTTGACATTCACCTGATTAAGCCGTTCAAAACGCTCCGAAAATAGTCTTGTGAGAAAAGGTACTGTGACCTCAATTGCTGTTCTACCAATTAGAGCATAGGAGCCTAGCCTCTCATCCAAGGCTGCATTAACCATACATTATACACGTGAACAAAATATCATGAAAAAGATGTCACTTATCACTTTTCTTGTTTCACCAGTTATCAACTTATAGAAGGAACTCTTGTATAGACATTCTGATAGCTTTCTTTCATACCAGAAATAGAGGCCTGAAGGTAGTCAGAGTCATCATCTTTAAATGCTGATGCAGAAGCAGCTATATGACATAGCATTCACCATTATGTATTGATAATTAAAAAATGTAAAAACAGATGGTTCTGGAACCAAAAAAAAGAAAAGAAAAAAGAAACAAGAAAGTAACATGTTGGAATTACCTTTCAGTTCAGCCTGTACAATCAAGGCAAATAAACTGGCTGTAGCATTTTTCCCTTCAGGTGGAAGGGATGCATTTCCACCGTCGCTATTTACTGGCTGAATGGAATTGAAAGAAAAAAGAGAAGGAAAGTCAGGAAATCTGAGTGACCCCAGTATATACCACACTGATCAAAATCCAATACAAAGAAATGTTAAAAAGTGATCTTTGTTTTCACAATCATAACATAAGGGTTAAACAAGTCTTGAATAGAATACAAGCATACAACCATGATCTTTGGAAACTGACATTAATAAACTAATCAAATCAATCATAAGTACAGAGTCTTGCTCAAAAAAAAAAAACATAAGTTTAGAGTGTCTCAACATATATGAAAAATACCAAAACAACAATATCTCCACAGACTAACTAAAGCATATCATTGTGAATTTAAAATTATACCACAAGGAGTGCAGTCCAAGTATCTAGTAATATATCGCGTGCCTCCCAGCTCCAAGTCTCTTCTTCAGAGTTGTTGGTCATTAGGTTCTTGACAACTTCAGACATCAATATGCATAACAAGGTAAGAGTGCCATAAGACCTGCAAAAAGTATGCCCAAAATTCAAAATAAATAACAGATTCAGTGCATAAAAGCCATCCAACCTAATATCACCTTCATATGATGATTGATGATATAGTAATTAACATCATGATGGTCAAAGGTTACCTTGTTGATTTTAAGAGTTGGTCAAATGTTGACGGAGTTGTAACAGTTGCAATTGACAATAAAGCACGACAACCATCAAGCATCTCGCTAAAGAAAAGCAAAATGAGAGTGAGAAATTGTACATGTAAAAAATAAATAATAAAGCAATGGCAGGGGAAATTCATATTTCTCAGGGGTAACCTTTCACTTTTTCCACATTCAATCGCTCTAGAAACAGCATCAGGAGGATCAATCCACTGTATTACTCCGGAAAGCAGTTGGAGCAGATGGTGTTCATGCATTTGTACTATCATTGAACAAGTTCACCACATTACATATTTTTACTGATACTTGATGAAACCTTGAATACTATACATCTGAGCAAGGAAAGAATTTTACCAGATGAAAATATGGTTCCTGTTAAGGAGCAGAACTGTACTACTAACTTTCTAGCAGAGACGGCAACAGGGCAATCGAGCCAATAACCTTCACAAGAAAACTTCTGTCTCAGTGCTGCATATAAGTTCAGGAGCCAACCTATATGACCACTAGTAACCAAAACTTCACGCCAAGCAGGTCCAGGCTACAAGCACAGCAAATCCAGAAACCTAGTCAATGGCTTAAATTTACTCTGACATATTGAATCTGAGCTTTACATGAAGATTTGGATGGCACATATGTACTTCTGCCAAAATCAGCAGCAGAAGAGCAACACATTTATGGTTGTTATTATCATCATTGTTATTATTTATCCTATTTTTTCGTATAAAACCCCTGTTGCCAAGCAACACATTTATTAATTGTGGATTTGGACAGCTTATGTTTTATGTCAGAAACCATGGACCAACATAAGAATGGTGGCAAGTTGGCAATACATTCTCATGAGTGCTTTCAGTCAGTATGTTATGTAAAGAACATTTCTTCAGAACAAGAGAAGTTCATGCTACGAACTTAATACTTAAAGAAGCAGTTACCTGCACTAGATTACACTCAGATCTCTTAGGTGAATCAGTACCCATCCGAACTCCAAGAGGGACTGCAATTGGACTGAACTCCCAGTTCAGGATTTGAAGCATGAGACGCAGTGCAGAAGTACAGACTTTAACCTCTGGTACCGCAGAGTCAGACTCAACTATTCTATTTGTAACACTTAATGCAGCATCTCGTGCCCAGCAATAGAAAGTCTATTCAGTGAAATTAACAAAACATCAGCATCAGAGCAATGAGGACACAGCAACGAGAACAAATCAGGCAAGACCAAAAAGAAAGCCACTTTCATAATCTCAAAGGGAAACTCCCCCATATAAAAAGAAAAATCAAACGTATTTGTAGGCAAGATGAACATGGCAGTAGTTATACCTTCAAGTGGTCTACCTCTAATGATTTCCTGCAATGCTCATGAAACTCTCTAGGTAGACCCATCACACTAGAAGTAGATGGAGAAAATTCGGACACCTTAAACAAAAGAAATCCTTAGTCTTACATCTGATAATATCCTAAATACTGAAGCAAAAACCAGTCAGAGACCAAAAAATATAAAACATAGAGTAAGCTGAAAGAGAGATATACCAGAGATTCCAGGAAATTAACTCCAGCAAACTGCACATCTACACCGTGAATGCCATAAACAGCCTGGTTTACCTGTTACACATGACATCACCTGAATATCAAAAAAGATCTCAAGAATGGTTTTTGATAATGAATCAGACAGTGGGGTAGCAACTTGATTATATGATAGAATGAAGACACCAATGGTTTCTTGTTCCTAAAATTGTAGACTCAAGAATGGAGTTCAAAGTAAATTCTTAACTAAGGAAGTCAGGTTTCTTATATATATTAATCACGCACCTGATAGAAAAATTCATCCTTCTCAGCAGCTGAGAAATCAAGCCTACAAAAAATAATTGGCAAAATAAATTTCCAATGTTTTGTTTTCTTCATAGATTCTCTGCTATCATGGCGTCAGGTACCAAAATTTGATTTAATAAAATACAAAAGTGCAAACAGTGCTTGTAGAATTTATCAAATGGGTTAAAACGGATACATAAAACCCCATACAAAATCCAAGTGAAGGCCTAGACTTGTAATGCTCTTAAAGAGATGCACTTTCTAATAAGATTTTGTGAAGTTCCTATAGATTTGGTTTTAGCTTCATGAATTGAAATGACCTCATTGTGCTCCAAAATCACAGAAAGAGCGAACTACTATCCTGAATCCCATATTGATGATCAACTACAAGACCAGTACACAGCCCAGTATATTATTAATCATTTCTATGTTACTAGAGAGGCAAAAGTAGAAACTAAGGAATAACTAAAGCTCTGTGATCAATAAGACACTGGGTCGGTATATTTCTAGTTTTCTGGTTCAATAAAGTTTGGTTCTCGTCAAAATAAAAAACAAAATAAATATTACTTTGCCAAGTCAAGAGTCATGTCTTTCAAACTGGAGTGCTCTAGTTCCCACTAGAACATGGATCTAATATGCTTGGCAATTCCTGTTAAAGATTATGTGAAGCCCATGATTATAACACAGAGTTGCAACATATGAACGATAGTTTTCAGATACACATGTAATACGTTCAACATTTACATATAAAATCAAGTGCCACTTACCAACCCCTTTTCAACAATTGAGCAGCCACAGAGGACACTTTTGCTTGGACATAACCCTCAGGTGAATGCGCATGTTGCATAACAAAACAAAGACAAAAACTGCAACAACAAAAAAAATATTAAATACAAGGATCGATCACTGATCAAGGATTATGACATATCATTACTAATGATAGGAGCTATGCCTAATTATAAGCAAAGGTATCTTTGATCGTAGAAAGACAACTTAAGTATTTAAGAAAGATATGTGGCAGTGATTTAATCTTAATTTCTTGTCTTTATTTAAGGAAAGCAAACTATGAAAGTGATGGACTGGTATTATTAATATTGCTGTTAGAAACAACAAGCGATAAGTTCACAGTGTGAGATAACCTAATCATGCTTCTCTTTTCATCTGAGCTAAGAAAACCCCATTCTCTAATAGCTGCATCACGAATTGCAGCTGCAGCCTGAAACCTTGCATTTGCCATCTGAGAGTTCTCTGAAACAATGAAATTGCTATCAGCATGACAAATAGATAGGACAGCCAAATTGTTTTAACTATATTCTCTATGGCATGAGGAGAAAGCATAGTGTAATAGAGAAGAAAAATCAAATTTTACGCCTGGAAAGCAGAAAACGTTTTTGACTTACCAAGAATGAATTTACATGTCTGGTATGGTTGAGGAGCCTGGGAGAGTGACAAAATAGTAGCTTCAGCAGCACCTAAATTCATCTGCATCTGCTCAAGGGAAAAGTAGACGTAAGACGATGTTCTATTCATATGAGATCGTACATACATATATATATATATATATATATATATATATGCTGTACCACTTCCAGCGCCTTAAAATAAAATTTCAAACACAACTACCACTCGAACTTCACTCATGTCAAGTTCAAGAATCTGATAATCAAATAACTACAGTCATCTCGAAAATCAAATTTCGATTCTTCATAAAGTTCATTCCTCTAAGGTCACTAGAGAAACCAAGACATAAACAAGATCAGCAGTCTCACTATCACTCCAATTCCTCAACCCTATTTCCAAAAACTAAATATTATGTGCCATCTCTCTCCTTCTTTTCACCATCAACTCTCCAAAAACAGAGACTCTACTTCTCAAACTTCTACACTCTTTTCCTCTATTTCCCTCCAAACCCATCAACACTAATCCCAAACATGTCCACTGCAACTCTCTACTCAACTTGGCAATGTGGGTTCCTCACCATCATCAATCTCCAAAACAGAGAACTCCAAAAGAACAAAGCTTTAACCAAACCCATCATTCTTTATCCATTTCTACATCAAACCCATAAATCCTAATCCCAAACAAGTTCACTTCATCTCTCCAATAAATCAACTCTGAATGTCCCATACCAATAAACTCCTAAAGAACAGAGCTTTACCTGAATAGAAGTACAGGCGAGCTCAATGGCGTGCATGGTGGACTGGAGCTGCCCCAAGTCCCCAGAATTACCTCTCTCCGCAAATCCCTGCATACTTCTTCCTCTGAAAAAATCAAACACCAATGGAAAAATGGTCACTTTAACATTCGTTTTATCTGGATTCAATAAGAAAGAGATGAGATTGGGGTGAGGGGATTGATATAGTGGGGATTGGAAGTTTACCTGAGAGAAGAAAAACAGGGGATTAGATCATAGAGGAGAGGAGAGACAAAGAGTGAGGCTTTTTGGGTGTTCAAGAGAGGAAGTGGTTTCAGAGAAAGAGAGTGGACGGATTAAACTAATCAGTTACAAGGGTTTTTCTTTTATACCCGATAGAGTAATTGTTGCAATTTTAAGATTTGGCTGTGTGACCCCAAAGATTTCAATATACTGCAGTATTGCCCTGTCTTATATGTCATGTTTTTTTCTTTAGAATGTTGATGTGTTTACTTTGAGCACATGTATGATCTTCAACGATCTAACTTATGTGGATTATAATCGTAATGACAAAAAGTGAGAAGAAAATTGGAGAAAGCGTGTCTCGTTATAGTAAAATCTAGAATCCTTGATCTACAACTCTTCTCACGTTCTTCCCGTGCTTTCCGAATTTAACGTACTCATTCCATTCATATTTCCACCACTTAATTCATCGATATGCTCCATGCTAATGTCATATATCTATCTCGCTCCAACTAACAATTCGACTCTCTAGAATTACTTTGGACAACCAGTAAGGGGCCGCCTAAATCCGCCTTGACCAGTGTAGGGACATCCTAGACCCGTGTAGGGACAACTTAGGGTCGCCAAGGGTTGCCATGACCTGCAAAGGGACAACTTAGACCCGCTTAGTGGCCTAGACCAGCCAAGGGCCGCTGAGACCCGCCCAGAGCCACCTTAACTCACCTAAGGGCCACCAATGGCCGCTTAGACCTGCATGGGGATTGTTTAGACTCGCATAGGGACAGCCTAGACCCGTCAAGGGGCTGCCGAGACCTACCTAGGGTAGCTCAGGGGTGGTCTTGACCCACCTAGGCCGCCTTGACCCGCTAAGGGGCTGCCTTGCCTTTACACACACCTAGGGCCGCTTTGACCTCCCTAAGGCCTATCGAGATCCAACTAGAACCGCCTTGACCTGCAAAGGGGCCGCCTTGACCCGTCTAGGATCACCGAAGGGCCGCCTTAACCCACCTTGACCCGTTCAGGGGCTGCCTCCACCCTCCTAGGCTCGCCTTGACCCACCAAGAGGCTGCTTTTACACGCCTAAGACCGCTTTAACCTCCCTAAGACCCGCCGAGACCCAACTAGGGCCGCCTTGACCCGCCAAGGGGCTGCCAAGACCCGTATAAGGCCACCAAGGGGCCGCCTTGACCTATTTAGGGCCACCAAAGGGCTGCTTTGACCCTCTTAGGCCCGCCAAAGGGCTGTCTTGACCCGCCAAGGTGCTTCCTTTATATGCTTAGGGCTGTTTTAACCTCCCTAAGACCTACCGAGACCCAACTAGGGCAGCCTTAACCCGCCAAGGGGCTGCCTTTACACACCTAAGGCTGCTTTGACCTCACTAAGACCCGTTGAGACCCAATTAGGGCCACCAAGGGGCTGCCCAGACCCGTCTAGGGCCACCAACGGGCCGCCTTGACCCGTTAAGGGGCTACCTTTACATGCTTTAGGCCGCTTTAACCTCCCTCAACCCGCTAAGGGGAATCCAAGACCTGTCTAGGGCCACTAAGGGACCGCCTTGACCTGCCTAAGGTCACTAAGAGGCAGTCTTAACCTATCTAGGGCCACCAAGGGTTCGCTTTGACCCTTCTAGGCCCGCCTAGGGCCGCCTTGACCCGTTAAGGGGGCTTCCTTGACCCTCCTACGAACGCCTAGGGTCGCCTTGACTCGCTAAGACACAACTAGGGCTGGCTTGGGCTGGCTTGGGCCGTCTTGACACACCTTGGACCGCCTTGACATGCCTTGACCCGTTAAGGGGCTACGTTGACCCTCCTATGCCCGCTTGGGACGCCTTGCCTCGCCTTGGGCCGTCTTGACCCGCCAAGGGGCTGCCTTTACATGCCTAGGGCCGCTTTGACCTCCCTTATGCCCGCCAAGACTCAACTAGGGTCGGCTTGACCTGCCAAGGGGCTCCAAAAACCCGTCTAGGGACAGCAATGGGCAGTTTTGACCCGCCAAGGGGATGCCAAGACCTGTTTGGCGCCGCCAAGGGGCCGCCGTGACCCGCCTAAGGCCGCCAAGGGGCCGTCTTGGGCAGCCTAGGGCGGCCAAGTTGCCGCCTTAACCCTCCTTGGGCCGCCTTGACTCGCTTTGGGCCGCCTTGACCCGTTAAGGGGCTGCCTTGACCCTCCTAGGCCTGCCTAGGTTCGTCTTGATCTGCCAAAGGGTCATCTTGACCTGCCAAGGGTTGCCTTTACACGCCTAGGCCAGTTTTGACCTCCCTTAGGCTCGCCAAGACACAACTAGGGCCACCTTAACCCACCAAGGGGCTACCAAGACATGTTTAGGAACATCAAGGGGCCGCCTAGACTCGTTTAGGGCCACCAAGGGATTGCCTTGAACCGTCTTGGGCCGTCTTAACCCGCCTTGAGCCTCCTTGACCCGTTAAGTGGCTGCCTTCACCTTTCTAGACCCTCCTAGGCCCGCCTAGGGTCACCTTGACCATCCTAGGCCCGCCAACCGTCTTGACCTGCTAAGGGGCTGCCTTCACACACCTAGGGCCGCTTTAACATCCCTTAGGCCCGCTAAGACTCATCTAGGGTCAGCTTGACTTGCCAAGGGGCTGCCTTGACCCGCCAAGGGGCTGCCAAGACCCGTCTTGGGACACTAGGGGCTACCTTGACCCGCCAAGGGGCTACCAAGACCCGTTTAGGGCAACCAAGGGGCCGCCGTTACCCGTTTTGGCCCTCCTTAACCCGTCTTCGGCCGCCTTTTTCTGCCTTGACCACCTTGACCAGCTTAGGGCCACCAAGTGGCTGTCTTGACCCGCCCTGGGCCACCTTGCCCGCCTTGGGCTGCTTTGACCAAGGCGGGACTAAGAGGGTCAAGGCAGCCCTGGACGGGTCAAGGCGGCTCCTTGGTTCCCTTAGATGGGTCTAGCTAAGTCTGGGGAACCCCTAGGCGGGTTAAGGCGGCCTTAGGAGGGTCTAGACAGCCCTGTGCGGGTCAAGGCGGCCTTAGACGGGTAAAAACGGCCCATGAAGGGTCAAGGCAGGCCAACGCTGGTCAAGGTGGCCCAAGGCGTGTTAAGGCAAGTCAAGGCGGCTCCTTGGAGGGTCTAAGAGGGTCAAGGAGGGTGAAGGCGGTCCAAGGCGGGTCAAGACGGCCTCTTGGTGGCCTTAAATGGGTTAAGGTGGCCTCTTGGCGACCGTAGGAGGGTCAAGGAAGCCATGTCAAGGAAGGCCGATGACGGGTTAAGGCGGGTCAAGGCGGCCCCTTGGAGGGTCTAGGAGGGTCAAGGCGGGTCAAGGAGGCCCATGACGGGTCAAGGCGGCCCCTTGGAGGCCCAAGATGGGTTAAGGCAGCCTCTTGGCGGCTCTAAGAGGGTCAAACCGGGTCAAGGCGTCCCAAAGCGGGTCAAGGCGGCTCATGACAGGCCAAGGCGGGTCAAACTGGCCCCTTGGCGGCCCTAGATGGGTTAAGGAGGCCTCTTGGCGCTTGTAGGAGTGTCAAGGCGGCCCATGGCGGCCCAAGACGGGTCAAGACAGCCTATGGCGGGCCAAGGTGGCCCCTTGACGGCCCTAACTAGGTTAAGGTGGCCTCTTGCCGGCTTTAGAGGGGACAAGGCGGCCCTGGGCGGGTTAAGGCGGATCAAGGCAGCCCCTTGGAGGGTCAAGGCGGGTCAAGGCGGTCCAAAGCGGATCAAGGCGGTCCAAAGAGGGTCAAGGAGGGTCAAAGAGGCCCATGGCGGGCCAATGCGGGTCAAGTCGGCCACTTGGCGGCCCTAGATGGGTTAAGGCGGCCTCTTGGCAGCCCTAGGAGGGTCAAGGCGGCCAAGGCGGGTCAAGGCATCCCTGGGTAGGTCAAGGCAGCTCTGGGCGGGTCATGGCAGCCCTAGGCTAGTCAAGGCGGCCCCTTGGAGGTCCTAGATGGGTTAAGACGGCCCCTTGGTACCCCTATATGGGTCTAAAAGGGTCTAGGCAACCCCTTTGCGGCCCTAGGCGTGTCAAGGTGGCCTCTTGGCGGGTTAATACGACCCCTTGGTGGCCCTAGGCGGGCCTAATAGGATTAAGGTGGCCTCTTGGCGGCCCTCAGAGGGTCAAGGCGACCCCTTGGTGGCCCTAGGCAGGCCTAGGAGGGTTAAGGCAGCCCTGTGCGGGTTAAGGCGGGTCAAGGCAGCCCAGGGTAGGTTAAGGCGGATCAAGGCGGCCTCTTGGAGGGTCTAGGAGAGTCAAGGATGGTCAAGGCGGGTCAAGGCAGCCGTGGGCGGGTCAAGGCGACCCATTAGAGGCCCTAGACGGGTCAAGGCGGCCCCTTGATGCCCCTAGATGGGTCTAGGAGGGTCTAGGAAACCCCTTAGCGGCCCTAGGCGGGTCAAGGCGCCCTCTTGGCGGGTTAAGGCGACCCCTTGGAGGCCCTAAGCGGTCCTAGGAGGGTCAAGGCGGCCCCTTGGTGGCCCTAGAAGGGTAAAGGCGTCAAGGCGGGTTAAGGCGGGTTAAGGCGGCTCTTTGGAGGGTTTAGGAAGGTCAAGAAGGGTCAAGGCGGCCCAAGGCAGGTTAAGGGGGATCAAGGCAGTCCAAGACGGGTCAAGGCGGCCCAAGGAGGGTCAAGACGGCCCAAGGTGGGTCAAAGAGGTTCATGGCGGGCCAAGGCGGGTCAAGGCGGCCCTAGATGGGTTAAGGCGGCCTCATGGCGAAGGCGGGTCGAGGTGGCCTAAGGAGGGTCAAGGCGGCTCTAGGAGGGTCAAGGCGGGTCAAAGCGGCCCAAAGCAGGTCAAGACGGGTCAAGGCGGCCCTTTGGTGGCCCTAGGCGGGCATAATAGGGTCAAGGCAGCCTTGGGCGGGTCAGGATACAACTAGGGCCGCCTTGACTCACCAAGGGGCTGCCAACACCTGTTTAGAGACAGCAACTGGTCACCTTGACCCGCCTAGACTCGTTTATGGCCACCAAGGGGGTGCCTTGAACCGTCTTGGACCGGCTTTACTCGTCTTGGGTCGCCTTTCCCCGCATTAACCCGTCTTGAGCCTCCTTGACCCGTTATGTGGCTCCGGCCCTCCTAGGGTCACCTTGACCCGCCAAGGGGCGGCCTTTACAAGCCTAGGGCCGCTTTGACCTCCCATAGACCCGTCAAGGGGCTACCAAGACCCGTCTTCAGACACCAACCTACCGCCTTGACCCACTATGGAGTTGCCAAGACCCGTCTTGGGACACCTAGGGGCCAAGGTCAGTCAAAGCGGCCCCTTGCCGGCCCTAGATTGGTTAGAGCGACCTCTTGGCGCCCGTAGGAGTGTCAAGGCGGCCAAGGCGGGTCAAGGCGGCCCATGGCGGCCAACGTGGCCTTTTGGCGGCCCTAAATGAGTTAAGGTGGCCTCTTGGCGGCCCTAAAAGGGTCAAGCCCTTGGTGGCCCTAGGCGGGCCTAGGAGGGTTAAGGAAGCCCTGGGCCGCCAAATGGCCGTCTTGACCCTCTTTGGGCCACCTTAACCTGCTTTGACCTGTTTAGGGCCGCCAAGTGGCCGTCTTGACCCTCCTTGGGCCGCGTTGACACGCCTTGGGTCGCCTTGACCCTTCGTAACCCGCCTTGGGCCGCCTTGACCCGTTAAGGGGTTGCCTTAACCCGCCATGGGCCACCTTAACCCGACTTGGGCCGCCTTGATCTGTTAACTGGCTGCCTTAACCCTTTTAGGCCCGCGTAGGTCGCCTTGACCCGCCAAGGGGCTGTCTTAGCCTGCCAAAGGGCCGTCTTAACCTGCCAAGGGGTTGCCTTTATGCGTTTAGGGCTACCAAGGGGTCGCCGTGACCTGCCTTGAGCCGCCTTGACCCGCCTTGTCCTACCTTGGGTCGCCTGAACTCGCTTAGGGCCGTTAAGTGGCCGTCTTGACCCACCTTGGGCCGCCTTGACACACCTTAGGCCTCTTTAACCCGCGTTGGGCTGCGTTGACCCACCTTGACCTACCTTAGGCCACCATGACACGCCATGGGCTGCCCTGACCCGCCTTGACCTGTTAAGGGGCTGTCTTGAACCGTCTTGGGCTGCCTTAACCCGTTAAAGGGCTGCCTTGAACCGTCTTAGGCTGTCTTGACCTGCCTTGGGCCTCCTTGGCCCGTTAAGTGGTTGTCTTGACCCTTTTAGGCCCGTCTATGGTCGCCTTAACTCGCCAATGAGTCGTCTTAACCCGCCAAGGGGCTGCCGTTACACGCCTAGGGCCGTTTTGACCTCCCTTAGGCCCGCCAAGACTCTACTAGGGCAGCCTTGACCCACAAAGGAGCTGCCAAGACCTGTTTTGGACAACCAAGGGGCCGCCTAAGGCAACCAAGTTACCGCCTTGACCAGCCTTACCCCGCCTTAGGTCGCCGTGCCCCGCCGTGACTCGTTTAGGGCCGCCAAGTGGCCATCTTGACCCGCCTTGGGCCGCCTTAACCCGTTAAGGGTTGCCTTAATCCACCTAGGCCCCCTAGGTCGCCTTGACCCGCCAAGGGGCCTTCTAGGTCCGCCAAGGGGCTGCCTTTAGATGCTTTAGGCCGCTTTAACCTCCTTTAATCCACCAAGAGGCTGCCAAGACCCGTTTAGTGCCACCAAAGGGCCGCCTTAACTCGCCTAAGGTCGCTAAGAGGCCTTCTTGACCTGTCTAGGGCCACCAAGGGGCCGCCTTGACCTTCTAGGACCGCCTTGGTTGACCCATTAAGGGGGCTTCCTTGACCCTCCATGATCACCTAGGGTCGCCTTGACCTGCCAAGGGCCGTCTTGACCCGCCAAGGGACGTCTTGACCCATCAAGATACAACTAGGGCCGCCTTAGGCTGGCTTGGGCCGTCTTGACCCGATAAGGGGATACCAAGACCTATTTAGAGACACCAAGGGGCCGTCTTAACCCGCCAAGGGGCTGCCTTTACAAGCCTAAGGACACTTTGACCTCCCTTAGGCCCGCCAAGACTCAACTAGAGCCGGCTTGACCCACCAAGGGGCTGCCAAGACTCATCTAAGGACACCAACGGGCCGCCTTGACCCACCAAGGAGCTGCCAAGACCCGTTTTGGATCACCAAGGGGCCGCCGTGACCCGCCTAGGGCCGACTTGGGCCGTCAAGTGGCCACTTTGACCAACCTTGCCCCGCCTTGACTTGCATTAGGTCGTCTTGGGCCGCTTGACCCGCCTTGACCCGCCAAGTGGCCGTCTTGACCCGCCTAGGCCAGCCTTGGGCTGCGTTGACCCCATAAAGGGCTACCTTGAACCGTCTTGGACTGCCTTGAACCGCCTTAGGGCCACCTTCACCCGCATTGACCCGCTTTGGTCCGCCTTGACCCGTCTTGTCTAGCTTAAGGCTCCAAGTGGCCGTCTTGACCCGCTTTAACCCACTTTGACCCCCTTAGGGCCGTCTTAACCCGCTTAAGGCCACCTTGACCCGCTTAGGGCTGCCTTAACCCGCCTTGACCTGTTAAGGGGCTGCCGTGACCCGCCTTGGCCCACCTTCGGCCGCCTTGACCAGTCTTGCCCCGCCTTCGGCCGCTTTGCCCCGCCTTAGGCCGCCTTAACCCGCTTAGGACCGCCAAGTGGCCGTCTTGACCCGCCTTAGGCCGCCTTCGACCCGCCTTGGGCAGCCTTGACACGCTTTGACCCGTTAAGGGGCTGCCTTGAACTGTCTTAGGCCTACTTAACCCGTTAAGGGGCTACCTTGAACCGTCTTAGGCTGCCTTGACTCACCTTAGGCCGCCTTGACCCACCTTGACCTGCCTTGGTCGGCCATAACCCACTTTGACCGGCCTTGGAGTCGCCTTGACACGCCTTGGAGCCACCTTGACCCGTTTAGGGCCGCCAAGTGGCCGTCTTAACTTGCCTTGGGCAGCCTTGACATGCCTTAGGCCGCCTTGACTCGCTGTGACCTACGTTGGGCCGCCTTGACGCATTGGAGCCGCCTTGACCCGCCTTGACTCGTCGTGACTTGCGTTGGGCCGCCTTAACCTGCTAACGGGCCTTGTAGGCCAGCCAAGGGGTTACATTTACACGCTTAACCTCCCTTAACTCACCAAGTGGCTGCCAAGACCCGTCTAGGGCCACCAAAGGGATGCCTTGACCCGCTAAGGGGATACCAAAGCCCGTTTAGCACCGCCAAGGGGTTGTCGTGACCTGCCTATAGCCGCTAAGGGGCCGCCTTGGGCCGCCAAGTTATCGCCATGACCCATTTTGGGCCGCCTTGACCCACCTTGACATGTTAAGGGGCTGTCGCGACCCGCCTTGCCCACCTTGGGCCGCCTTGACCAGCCTTGCCCAAACCTTTGACCGCCTTAACCCGCTTAAGGCCGCCAAGTGGCCGTCTTGACCCGTCTTAACCCGCAAAGGGCCGCCAAGTGGCCGCTTTAACCCGTCTTGGGCCGCCTTAACCCATTAAGGAACTGCCTTGAATCGTCTTAGGATGCCTTTACCCGCCTTAGGACCCGCCTTAAGCCGCCTTGACCCGCTTAGGGCCGCCAATTAGCCGTCTTGACTCGCCTTGGGCCGCCTTGACACGCCTTGATCCGTTTTGGGCTACCTTTACACGCCTTGATCCGCGTTGAACTACCTATACACGCCTAGGGCCGCTTTGACCTCCCTTAAGCCCGCCAAGACTCAACTATGGCCGCCTAGACTTGTTTAGGGCCACCATGGGGCTGCCTTGAACCGTTTTAGGCCGCCTTGAGGCGCCTTCGACTGCCTTCGGCCGCTTAGGGTCTTCTTGACCAGCCAAGGGGCTGCCTTTACACGCCTAGGGCCGCTTTGACCTCCCTTGGGCCGGCCAAGACTCGCCTAGGGTCGTCTTGACCAGCATTGCCCCGTCTTAGGTCACCTTGACCTGCCAAGGGACTGCCAAGACCCATCTAAGGACACCAAGGGGCTACCTTTACATGCCTTGGGCCGCTTTGACCTCCCTTAGGCCCGCCAAGACTCAACTAGGGCTGACTTGACCAGCCAAAGGGCTGCCAAGACCAATCTAAGGACACAAAGGGGCGGCCTTGACCCACCAAGGAGCTGCCAAGACCCGTTTTGGACCACCAAGGGGCCACCGTGACCCGCCTAGGGCCTCCAAAGGGTCGTCTTGGGCCGTCAAGTGGCCGTTTTGACCAGCATTGCCCCACATTGGGCCGTCTTGACCCGCCTTGGGCCGCCAAGTGGTCGTCTTGACCCGCCAAGGGGCCTTCTGGGCCCTCTAAGAGGCTACCTTTACATGCTTTTGGCCGCTTTAACCTCTCTTAAGCCGCCAAGGGGCTATCAAGACATGTCTAGGGCCACCAAGGGGCCGCCTTGACCTGCTAAGGGGATACCAAGACTCGTTTAGCGTCGCCAAGGGGACGCCGTGACCAACCTATAACCGCCAAGGGACCGTCTTCGGCCGCTTTGGGCAGCCAAGTGGCCGCCTTAAACCGCCTTAGGCTGCCTTAACCCGCCTTGATCCGTTAAGGGGCTGCCGTAACCCAACTTGGCCCGACTTGACCCGTCTTGGGCTGCCTTAACCAGCGTTGCCTAGCCTTGGGCCGCTTTGCCCCGCCTTGACCCGCTTAGGGCCGCCTTGACCCATTAAGGGGCTGCCTTGACCCGCTTGGGCGCCTTAACCCGCCTTGTCTAGCTTAGGGCTGCAGTGTGCCCATCTTGACTCGCATTGGGCCGTCTTAACCCGCCTTGACCCGCCAAGTGGTCGTCATGACCCTCCTTGGGCCACCTTGACACGCCTTGGGATGCCTTGACACGCGTTGGGCCGCCCTTACCCGCCTTGACCCTTTGTAGGCCGCCTTGACCCGTTAAGGGGCCGCCGTGACCTACCTTGGGCCGCCTTGACCCATTATGGGGCTGCCTTGAACCGTCTTGGGCTGCGTTGACCCGTCTTGGGCCGCCCTGATCCGTTAAGTGGTTGCCTTGACCCTTTTAGGCCCGCCTAGGGTCGCCTTAACCCGCTAAGGGGCTGCCTTTACACGCCTAGGGCCACTTTGACCTCCCTTAGTCCCACCAAGACTTAACTAGGGCTGGCTTGACCCGCCAAAGGGCTTCCAAGACCCGTCTAAGGACACCAAGGGGCCGCCTTAACCTACCAAAGAGCTGCCAAGACCCATTTGGGACCACCAAGGGGTCGCCTAGGGTCGTCTTGAGTTGTCAAGTGGCCGCTTTGATCAGCCTTGGCCCGCCTTGACCAGCCTTGGGTCGTCTTTGTAACACCCTGACCCAGGTGTTAGGAAAAATAAACGAATAAAATAACTAAGAAAATCCTAAATCGAAACGGTGGTAGGACCTCAAAACAGACAGAAGGTTTGTTGTGTTTGAAACCTAAATTTATTTTGTTAATTTGCGGCTGCACCCAAAACTCGATCGGGCTGCCTACGTACCTTTTTAAAGGGATCAAACCACTCGTAGTTCATCATTTTATACTAATTCTCCACCTTCAATAACAACTGTGTCGAATCTGGAATTTGTGTGGGTGTAAGTCCTCAAATTGATAAGGACACCCAAGTTCTCAATCCCACACTCCCTCTCACTTTCTCCGATAGTTTCCTAATTACATACCATGCTCGCTCATAATAAGTTCATCGTCACATTCCAATTCACCTTTAAGCTTGCTCATATCAACACTTCAATTACTAACTTATCTCTGATTTTACTATGGACACCCAACACCTCTATTTGGGATTCCTCTTGCTTTTGCAATTCTTCCCAAATCCAATACCATGCTCATTCTTTTTAACCATTCTACAATATCGTTCTAGGCATACGAACTTACTCATAAGGAACAAGTACACCTACAGATACTTTCATTATCCAACTTAACATCTTTCTTCTACTTCCTCCATTTTTGAGATCAAACCTCCATTTGACAAAACATCATCAATCAACAGATACATGAAACCACCAAAATCAGAGTAACACGATTATTATTCTCACTCCCAGCAACACCAACACAATAACCTGATATGAACAACAAATCCAAAATCATCACCGCTGCCAATTACCGCTCATGCCAACACCAACACAGTACTCCAAAATTCCAAACCTTCAATTTTCAATCAAAACTGCATCTCAAGTACACAGAGAATATGAAATTCGAAACCAGATATGAATCAAACACCTTCACCGCCGCCGTGCACAGCAGCACACACGGCGGTCCTCCTCTGCCAAAACCCAACTTCTTCAAATCCCAACCAATCTCAATTCCAATTATATAAGCAGGTAGAGCTCGACTAACTAGCCCATTTTCATACCTGAGTCGACATCAAAGCACACCGGAATCCGTCGAACTCTCGTCGAAAAATTTAAACCACTCCTTAACATCGGTTCTCACTCACCGGACATCATCTCAACAAGCTGAAGGCACAGGAACGTGAACAAGACCGAGACAAAGCTACCAACACCATCCACGCCCACCGCCGTGGCCGGAATCGAGAACTCGCCGGCAACCTAGAAAAGTTTCCCTTCTTCGAATCTCTCTCTCCTCAGCTTCCCATGGCAGGCCAATGCGAGTTAAGGCGGCCTCTTAGCGGCCCATGGAGGGTCAAGGCTGCCAAGGCGGATCAAGGCGGGGCAAGGTGGCCCCTTGGCGGCCCTAAATGGGTTAAGACGGCCTCTTGACGGCTCTAAGAGGGTCAAGGTCGCCCTTTGGAGGGTCAAGAAGGGTCAAGGCGGCCCCTTGGCATCCCTAGATGGGTTAAGGCGGCCTCTTGGCGCTCGTAAGAGTGTCAAGGCGGGTCAAGGTGGCCCATGGCGGGTGAAGGCGGCCCAAGACAAATGAAGGCGGCCCAAGACAGGTGAAGGTGGCCCCTTGGCGGCCCTAAATGGGTTAAGGTGGACTCTTGGCGACCCTTAGAGGATCAAAGCGGCCCCTTAGTTGCCCTAGTCGGGCCTAAAAGGGTCAAAATAGCCCTAGGCGGGTCAAGGCGGCCTATGGCGGGCCAAAGTGGCCATTTGGCAGCCCTAAATGGGTTAAGGTGGCTTCTTGGCGGGCCAATGCAGGTCAAGACGACCACTTGACAGCCCTAGATGGGTTAAGGCGACCTCTTGGCGGCCCTAGGAGGGTCAAAGCGGCCAAGGCAAGTCAAGACAAGACATCCCTAGGCAGGTCAAGGCAGCTCTGAGTAGGTCAAGGCGGCCCCCTGGCGGCCCTAGACGGGTCAAGATAGCCCCTTGGTTCCCCTAGATGGGTCTAGGCAATCCCTTAACGGCCATAGGTGCGTCAAGGTGGCCTCTTGGCGGGTTAAGGCGGCCCCTTGGTGGCCCTAGGTGGGCTTAATAGAGCCTAGGATGGTCAAGGCAGCCCCTTGGCGGCCCTAGACGAGAAAGGCGACCAAGCCGGGTTAAGGCGAGTCAAAGCGGTCCAAGGCGGGTCAAGGCGGGTCAAGACGGCCCTATGAGGGTCAAGGCGGCCAGAGGCGGGTCAAGGCGGGTCAAGGCGGGCCAAGGCCGGTCAAGGCAGCCCCTTGTCGGCCTTAGATTGGTTAAGGCGACATCTTGGCGCCCGTATCAGTGTCAAGGCGGCCAAGGCGGGTCAAGGTGGCCCATGACAGGCCATCGCGGCCCTAAATGCGTTAAGGTGGCCTCTTGGCGGCCCTAAGAGGGTCATGGCGGCCCCTTGGTGGCCCTTGGCGGGCTTAAAAGGGTTAAAGCAACCATGGGCGGGTTAAGGTGGGTTAAGGCAGATCAAGGCGGCCCCTTGGAGGGTCTAGGAGAGTCAAGGCGGGTCAAGGCAGCCCTGGGCGAGTCAAGGCGACCCTTTGGAGGCCCTAGACAGGTCAAGGCGGCCCCTTGATGCCCTTAGATGGGTCTAAGAAGGTCTAGGAAACCCCTTAGCGGCCCTATGAGGGTTAAAGCGGCCTCTTGGTGGGTTAAGGCGACCCCTTGGAAACCCTAGGCAGGCCTAAGAGGGTCAAGGCAGCCTTGTGCGAGTCAAGGTGGCCCCTTGGCGGGTTTAGAAGGGTAAAGGTGCCAAGGCGGGTTAAGGTGGATCAAGGCGGGTCAAAGGGTCTCCTTGGAGGGTCTAGGAAGGTCAAGAAGGGTGAAGGCGGCCCAAAGCGGGTTAAGGCAGGTCAAAGCGGTCCAAGTTGGCCCAAGAAGGGTCAAGACGGCCCAAGGCGGGTCAACAGGGCTGCCTTTACATGCCTAGGGCCGCTTTGACCTCCCATAGGCCCACCTTGGGCCGCCTTGATACGCCTTGGGCCGCCCTTGACCCGTTAAGGGCTGCCTTGAACTGTCTTGGGCTGCGTTGACTCGTCTTAGGCCTCCTTGACCCGTTAAGTGGTTGCCTTGACTCTTTTAAGCCCGCCTAGGCTCGCCTTAACCTGCCAAGGGGCTGCCTTTACACGCCTAGGGTGGCTTTAACCTCCCTTAGGCCCGCCAAGACTCAACTAGGACCAAGACCCGTATAAGGACACCAAGGGGCCGCCTTGACCCACCAAGGAGCTACCAAGACCCGTTTTGGACAACCAAGGGGCCGCACTGACCCGCCTAGGGCTGCCAAGTGGCCATCTTGACCCGCCTTGACTCGTGAAGGGGCCTTTTAGGCCCGCCAAGGGGCTGACAAGACCTATCTAGAGCATCCAAAGAGCCGCTTTGACCCGCCTAAGGTCGTTAAGAGGCCGCATTGACCCGTCTAGGGCCACCAAGGGGCCGTTTTGACCCTTCTAGGCCCGCCTTGGTTCACCCGTTAAAGGGGCTTCCTTGACCCTCCTACGACCGCCTAGGGTCACCTTGACCCGCCAAGGGCCGTCTTGTCCCGCCAAGACACAACTAGGGCCACCTTGGGCTGTCTTGACCCGCGTTGACCCGTTAAGGGCTACCTTGACCCTCCTAGCCCCGCTTGGGACTCCATGACCAGCCTTGGGCCACCTTGACCAGCCTTGACCCGCCTTGGGCCGCCTTGACCCATTAAGGGGCTGCCTTGAACCGCCTTAGGCTGCCTTGACCCGCCTTGACCAGCCAAAAGGCTACCTATACACTCTTTATGCCGTTTTAACCTCCCTTAACCCGCTAATGGGCTGCCAAGACCCATCTAGGGCAGCCAAAGGGCCGCCGTGACATGCCTATAGCCGCTAAGGGGCCGTCTTGGGCTGCCAAGTGGCCGCCTTGACCCTCTTTGAGCCGCCTTAACCCGCCTTAGGCCGTCTTGACATGTTAAGGGGCTGCCGTGAGCCGCTTTGGCCCGCCTTGACACGTCTTGGGCTGCCTTAATCAGCCTGGCCCCGTCTTGGGCCGCTTTGCCCTGCCTTAACCCTCTTAGGGCCACCAAGTGGCCGTCTTGACCCGTCTTGGGCCGCACTTAAGGCCGCCAAGCGGCCACCTTGACCCGCCTTGGGCAGCCTTAACCCGCTTTGACCCGTTTAGGGCCGCCTTAACCAACCTTGACTCCTTGAGGGCTACCTTGTCGTGACCCGCCTTGGCCCGCCTTAACCCGCTTTTGGCCGCTTTGCCCCGCCTTGACCAGCCTTGCCCTGCCTTGGGCCGCTTTTCTCCGTCTTGGGCTGCCTTTACCTGCCTTGGGCTGTATTAACACGCTTATGGCCGCCAAGTGGCCGTCTTAACGCGCCTTGGGCCACCTTGACCCGTTAAGGGGCGCCTTAACACACCTTGGGCCGCCTTGACCTGTCTAAACCCGCCTTGGGCCGCCTTGACCCGTTAAGGGGCTGCTCTGAACCATCTTGGGCCGCCTTGACTCGCCTTAAGCCGCTTTGGGGCGCCTTGACCCGCCTTGGGCCGCCTTAACCAGTTAAAGGGCTGCCGTAACCCGCCTTGGCCCACCTTGACCCGTCTTGGGCTGCCTTGACCAGCCTTGCCTCACCTTGGGCCGCTTTGCCCCCCCTTGACCCGCCTTGGGTCGCCAAATGGCTGCCTTGACCCGCCAAAGGGCTGCCTTGCCACGCTTTGGGCCGTCTTGACACGTCTTGGGCCGCCTTGACCCACCTTGGGCCGCCTTGACCCGTTAAAGGGCTGCCTTAAACCGTCTTGGGCCGTCTTGACCCGCCCTTGGACGCCGCCTTTAGGGCGCCGTGTACCCGCCTAGGGCCACCGTGACCAGTTAAGGGGCTGCCGTGACCCGTCTTGTCCCGCTTTGACCCGCCCTGGGCCGCCTTGATCAGCCTTACCCCGCCTTGGGCCGCTTTGCCCCGCCTTAACCCGCCTTGGGCCGCCTTAACCCGCTTAGGGCAGTCAAGTGGCTGCCTTGACCCGCCAAAGGGCCGCTTTGCCATGCCTTGGGCCGCCTTGACACGTCGTGGGTCGCCTTGACACGTCTTGGGCCGCCTTAACCCGCACTGGTCCGCCTAAACCCGCGTTGTCTAGCTCAGGGCTGCCAAGTGGCCGTCTTAACCTGCCTTGGGCCGCCTTAACCCGCTTTGACCTGCTTAGGGCCCCAAATGACCGTCTTGACCCCGCTTTGGGCCGCCTTGGCACGTCTTAGGCTACCTTAACTCGTCTTGGGCTGCCTTAACTCGTCCTGGGCTGCCTTGACCCGCATTTGGGCCGTCTTCACCCGCCTTGAACCCGTTTTGGTCCGCCTTAACCCGTATTGACCCGCTTAGGGCCGCCTTAACCCTCCTTGACCCGTTAAGGGGATGTCGTGACCCGCCTTGCCCTGCCTTGGGCCGCCTAGATCAGCTTTACCCCGTCTTGGGCCACTTTGCCCCGCCTTGGGCCGACTTGACCCGCCTTGGGCCACCTTAACCCGCTTAGGACCGCTAAGTGGCCGTCTTGACCCGCCTTAGGCCGTCTTGGGCCGCCTTGACCTGCCGAGACCCGCCTTGGGCCGCCTTGACCTGCCTGGACCCACCTTGACCCACTTTGGGCCGTCTTGACCGCCTTGGCCCGTCTTGACCCGCTTTGGGCCGCCTTAACCTGCCAAAGGGCTAGGCTACCTTTACACGCTTTACACCGCTTTAACCTCCATTAACCCGCCAACGGGCTGCCAAAACCTGTCTATGGCCACCAAGAGGCTACCTTGACCCGCTAAGGGGATACCTAGACCCATTTAGCGCCGCCAAGGGGTCGCCGTGACTTGCCTATAGTCGCCAAAGGGCCGCCAAGTTGTCGCCTTAACCCGCTTTGGGCCGTCATGACCCGTTTTGGGCCGCCTTGACCCGTTAAGGGCTGTCGTGACTCGCCTTGGCCCACCTTGACCAGCCTTGCCTCACCTTAGGCCGCTTTGCCCCGCCTTTGGCCACCTTAACCCGCTTAGGGCCGCCAACTGACCGTCTTGACCCGCCTTGGGCCGCCTTAACCCGTTAAGGGGTTGGCTTGAACCGTCTTCGGCAGCCTTAATCCGACTTAGGCCGCCTTAACCCACTTTGACACGCCTAAGGCCGCCAAGTGGCCGTCTTGACCCTCCTCGGGCCACTTTTGGCCGCCTTAACCCGCTTAGGGCCGCCAAGTAGCCGTCTTGACCCGCTTTAGGCCGCCTTGGGCTGCCTTAACTTGTTAAGGGGCTGGCTTGAACCGTTTACGGTTGCCTTGACCAGACTTAGGCCGCCTTGACCCACCATGGTCCACCTTAACCCGCCTTATCCAGCTTTGGGCCGCCAACTGGCCGTCTTGAACAATTTTGGGCTGCCTTGACCCGCCTTGGGCCGCCTTAAACCGTTAAGTGGCTGCCTTGACCTTTTAGGCCCGCCTAGGGTCGCCTTGACCGTCCAAGGGGCCGTCTTAACCCGCCAAGGGGTTGCCTTTACACACCTAAGGTCGCTTTGACCACCCTTAGGCCCGCCAAGACTCAACTAGGGCCGGCTTGACCCGCCAAGGGGCTGCCAAGACCCGTCTAAGAACACCAAGGGGTCGTCTTGACCCACCAAGGAGCTATCAAGACCCGTTTTAGACCACCAAGGGACCGTTGTGACCCGCCTAAGGCCACCAAAGGGCCATCTTGGGCCGTCAAGTGGCTGCTTTGACCCGCCTTGGGCCGCATTGACCCGCCAAGGGGCTACCTTTACACGCTTTAGGCCGCTTTAACCTCCCTTAACCCACCAAGGGACTGCCAATACCCATCTAGGGCCACCAAGGGGCCGTCTTGGCCTGCTAAGGGGATACCAAGACCCGTTTAACGCCACCAAGGGGCTGCCGTAACTTGCCTATAGCCGCCAAAGGCCGTTTTCGGCTGTCTTGGGGAGCCAAGTGGCCGGCTTAACCCCTCTTAGGCCGCTTTGACCCGCTTTGGGTCGCCAAGTGGCCGGCTTAACCCTTTTTGCGCCGCCTTGACCCGTTTTGGACCGCCTTGATCCGTTAAGGGGCTACCGTGACTCGCCTTGGCCCGTCTTAACCCGCCTTGACCAGTCTTGCCCCGCTTAAGGCCGCCTTGACCCACTTAGGGCCGCCAAGTGGCCATCTTGACCCGTCTTGGGCCGCCTTGACCCACCATGTGTCGCCTTGACCTGCCTTGGGCTGTCTTGACCCGTCAACGGGCTGCCTTGAACCATCTTAGGCTGCCTTGACCCGTTTTGAGGCCGCCAAGTGGCCATCTTGCCTCGCCTTTGGCTGCTTTAACGAGCCTTGACCCGCATTAGGCCGCAGAGTGGCCGTCTTGACCAGCCTTGGGCAACCTTGACCCGCCAAGGGGCCTTCTAGGCCCGCCAAAGGGCTACCTTTACACGTTTTAGGCTGCTTTAACCTCTCTTAGCCCGCCAAGGGGCTGCCAAGACCCGTCTACGGCCACCAAGGGGCCGCCTTGACCCACTAAGGGGATACCAAGACCCGTTTAGCACCACCAAGGGGCAGTCGTGACCTGCCTATAGCCACCAAGGGGCCGTTTTCTGTCGCCTTGGGCCACCTTGATCCGTTATGGAGCTGTCGTGACCCGCCTTTGGCCTGCCTTGGGCCGCTTTGCCCCACCTTGGGCCGCCTTAACCCGTTTAGGGCCGCCAAGTGGCCATCTTGACCCGTCTTGGGCTGCCTTGACACGCCTTGGGCCGCTTTAACCCGTCTTGGGCCACCTTGACCTGTTAAGGGGCTGTCTTGAACCGTCTTGGGCCGCCTTGACCTGCCTTAGGCCGCCTTAACCCGCCTTGTCCAGCTTAGGACCGCCAAGTGGCCGTCTTGACCCGCCTTGGACCGCCCTTACTCGTCTTGACCCGCCTTGGCCCGTTAAGGGGCTACCTTGAATCGTCTTGGGTCGTTTTGACCCGCCTTGACATGTTATGGGGCTGCCTTGAACCGTTTTAGGCTGCCTTGACCCATCTTGGGCCACCTTGACCCGTCAAGTGGCTGTCTTGACCCTTTTAGGCCCGCCTAAGGTCGCCTTAACCCGCCAAGGGGCTGCCTTTACACACCTAGGGCCGCTTTGACCTCCCTTAGGCCCGTCAAGACTCAACTAGGGCCGAGACCGGTATAAGGACACCAAGGGGCCGCCTTGACCCACCAAGGAGCTGCCAAGACCCGTTTTGGACAACCAAAGGGCCGTCGTGACCCGCCTAGGGCCGCCAAGGGGCAGTCTTGGGCCTTCAAGTGGCCGCTTTGACCAGCCTTGCCCCGTCTTAGGCCGCCTTGCCCCACCTTGACCCGCTTAGGGCCCCCAAGTGGCTGTCTTGAGCCCCCACCAAGGGGCTGCCTTTACACGTTTTAGGCTGCTTTAACCTCTCTTAACCCGTCAAGGGGCTGCCAAGACCTGTCTAAAGCCACCAAGGGGCCGCCTTGACCCACCTAAGGTCGTTCAGAGGCCGTCTTGACCCATCCAGGGCCACCACGGGGCTGCTTTGACCCTTCTAGGCCCGCCTTGGTTCACCCGTTAAGGGGGCTTCCTTGACCCTCCTACGACCGCCTAGGGTCACCTTGACCCAACAAGGGCTGTCTTGACCCGCCAAGACACAACTAGGGCCCCATTGGGCTGGCTTGGGTTGTCTTGACCCGCCTTGACCCGTTAAGGGCTACCTTGACTCTCCTAGGCCCGCTTGGGACTCCTTGACCCGCCTTAGGCCACCTTGACCCGCGTTGGGCCGCCTTGACCTGTTAAGGGGCTGCCTTGAATCGACTTAAGCTGCCTTGACCTGCCTTAACCCGCCTTGACCCGCCTTGGGTCGCCTTAACCCGCTTTGACCCGCTTAGGACCGCCAAGTGGCCGTCTTGACCCGCCTTGGGCCGCCTTGACATGCCTTGGGCCGCCTTTGTCACATCCCGACCCTTATATTTTTACCTTATATACTAGCGTGATTATAATAAGAATTTTACCGTCTTGATCATTGAGTTAATAGTTTAATTGGTCCCTAGAGGGGTTTCGGGGACGATTACTGTGCGGAGGATTATTCGTGGGAGGAAATTATGTCGACGGTAAAAATGGTAAATTTTAGCTAGTAAAAGGTAATTTTTATTAGGGTATTATTTTGGGGTGTAAATTTTAGATTGGGTTTTGGTATATAAGGTTGTTGGACCGGGTGTAGAGGCCCATCTTTTCTTTTCTCTTTTTCCTCTCTTTTCTCCTCCCGGTTCTCTCTCTCCCGAGCCCCTCCCGCTGTCCGGTTTTCCGACCGCCAGACCGCCGCCGTCCGGCCGCCCCAGACCGCCGCACCGGTCCCAATCGATCGGTCTCCGACCCAACTATCTTCCAAGACCGGTGACAGCCCCCCTAGCGCCGCCTTGAGAGAGCGGTGCCGCCCGAAAGGCTAGGCTGCCCCGAACTTCCGGTCGCCGGAACTCCCTCCTCCGGCCACCAATCCGGGCAAGCTTGGTACAGTTTTGTAGCCCTCCAACCCAGCAGCCTTGCCCTAAAAGGACTCACTCCCTTTTGAGCTAGGTAAGGAGAAATTTGAGGTGGAAGTTTTATGGCGTTTTTGATATTTTTAGTCGATTACCCTAGTTAGGCTTGGAATTGGTGTTTGTACTAATTAGGAAAGTTGTAGAGCATGATGAGAGGATTATTCTGTCAAAATTTCATAGATTTTGGAGGTCGCCGGAATTGGCCTTCAGCCGCTGCTGCCAGCGGAGCCGCCGGTTAGAAGATTTTTATGGTTTTAAGTGTGGAATATTAAGAGGAGTATATTGATGTGATTTATGGAATTTTTGGATGAGATTTGGATAGGTTTGTGAATTTCCGAAGTTTGGTATTTTTGGCGGTTAATTAATGTAGAATCCGGCCGTAGGATTTAAGTCGTATTTTGGAGATGTTGTATTTACGACTGTTGAGTATGATATTTAAGTTCGGATCGTTCCGATTTAAGAATATCGAAGTTAGGCAATGATGAGCGTATTTATGGCTCTCGGGTAATTTTGCCTATTTTGATTAAATATTGGATTATTGGTTGGGAAATTAATATTATATTTGAAACAGGACGTGAGGAGGCTCGAGCAGACGAGGCCCCAGATCGACATCAGGCTTAGGCCAAATTTGTGAGTGGACGTTTATTTTAAATAAATGCATGCTATAGTTCATGGTTGAACAATTAATGTTGCGGAATATTTTAACGTCATTTTAAATTTGACGATTTTATTTCTCTTGGAGAGTTACCGAAAATGGGATTTCGGTGGATATAAATATGTATTTAT